>NW_006400899.1:12009-13114 GCF_000299155.1 Elephantulus edwardii | reverse complement strand
GAGTAGCTAGTGATTCGAATCGTTGGCCTTTGGATTGGGAGAGCAACTCCCTACCTACTAGGCCAGCAGAGCCTGTTCTACCTAGGCCATTGGTATACCTCTCAGGAAGAAAGAATTTTCTCACTAAACAAACAGGTCAAAGGAAAAGGTAGAGATACCACTTGACTCTCCCTGCCTCTCCTTATACCATCATTTACCCTGGGCACCTCTTCTGGAAGTCATTTCACTAACTGGGGGTCACTAACTGGTGGGATAAATGATGATGTGCTTGCCTACTTGCTGAAATGTTGGCTGTTCATATCAATCCTTTATAAGGTACCTCATAAGCACGGCCTGGTGATTTGCTTCTGAAAGTTCACAGCCTTAGAAATGTGGTGGTACAGTTCTACTATGCATGAGATAGATTATCACTTCAGTAACTCAAACCTCAATTTGTTTAACTGTAGAGCTGGCTCAGGTAGGAAGTAGGATAGGAACGGAAAAATGCAACTCTGTGTGTGTGTGTGTGTGTGTGTGCACGTGCGCAATCGTGCAGAGGGGCAAGGAGCACTGACTGTGTTGGGGCCCGAGTCTTTATGTTTACAGGGTATAGGATCAGCACTGTTGTTTTTTCATTGCTGTATGGAGTGTGGTAGTACTTTGGTAAGTACTCTGAAGCACTTGCATTTTCCTCCTCTCCTGTCATAATTTTCTAGGAAGGGTGAAGGGTGTCCCTTCTGCTGTTTGGAACTTTTTATCCTACTAGAGTGGCTAAGAAGGTGCAGAAGGAAGAAATGTATGTGTGGTGCATGCAAATGATGTGTGGTGTGTGTATAGGATGTGTGCTATACATGAGATGTGTGTGTTGTGTGCGTATATGATGTGTGTACATGTGTGATGTGTGTATAGATGATATATATGTGATGTATTTGTAGTGTGCATATGATGTGTGTGTTTTGTGCATATGTGTCTGTATATGATGTATACAGTGTGTGTATATAAGTATATGTGTACATGATATGTGGTGTGTGTATGTGATGCATAGGAGTGTGTGATATGTGTGTATATATGTTGTGTTTAGTGCATGTATGATGTGTGTGGTGTTTGTATAGGATGTATGTGTATG
>NW_006400899.1:9573-10844 GCF_000299155.1 Elephantulus edwardii | reverse complement strand
TTCAGTGACTGGGGTAATCGGGATGGGTGTGTCAGAGGCAGTGCGATTGGCACACGATAGAACAGGGTTTAGGGCTTTTGTACATAGGGTCGCTATGAGTCGCAAATGACTCGACGGCACATAACAACAACAAACAACATGTGTGCACAATGGGTATGGTGTGTGTGTATGACATGTGTAGTGAGTGCATGATGTGTGATGTGTGTATCATATGAGTAGTGTGTGTATATGATATGTGTGTATGAAGTGCAAATGATGTGTGCAGCATGCATGTGATGTGCATAGTAAGTGTATGATGGCTGATATGTGTATATAATATGGGTGATATTCGAATATGATTTGTGTGGTGCCTACATATGTGTATAGTATATGTGTGTGCTGTGTGCAGATGATGCATGTGTGTGATGTGCATAATGTGTGAATGATGTGTGTGGTGTGTCTATGCTGTGTGTAGTATGTGTATATTATGTATGTGGTGTGTCTATAATGCATGTGGTATATGTATATGATATGTGTGGTTTATGTATTTGATATGTGTATATGACGTGTGTGGTCTGTGTATATGGTATTTGTGTGTGGTGTGTGTATATTATATGTGCATGTTTTATATATATGATGTGTTTATGATGTATGTGGTGTGTCAGTAAGATGACGTGTGTGTATGATGTGTATATTATGTGTGGGATGTGTATATATGTGGTTTGTGTATATGGTGTTTGTGTGTGGTGTGTGTGATGTGTGTATATACTGTGTGTACTGTGTATTTGTGTTTAGTGTGTGTATATATGTTTGAAGAATGCATATGAAGTGTGTGTAGTATGTGTATGCTGTGTGTATGAGGTGTGTATGTAGTATGTGTATATATTATGCATGCCATGTGTCTGTATGGTATATCTGTGGTATGTGTATATGATGTGTGTGGTGTGTATATGATGCATGTAACGTGTATATGATGTGTGTGGTTTGTGTATATGATTTTTAGTGTGGGTATGATATATATGGTGCATGTATATGATGTATGTAGTGCACGTATATGATGTATGTATATATATATGATGTGTGTGGTGTATGTATATAAATGTGTGGTGGCCTATTGACAAGAAGCTGCACTGCAATACTGAAGGCACGTAATTCAAGGCCACCAGCTGATCCACAAAAGAAGGATGGGCAATCTCCTGTCATACAGTTAAATGCCTCTGAAAACCCACTGGAGGGTCAGCTATGGGTCGGTTCCAACTCTAGGTACACAACAACAGTGTATGTATGAAGTA
>NW_006400899.1:8023-9175 GCF_000299155.1 Elephantulus edwardii | reverse complement strand
CTTGGAGAAGAATGGGAATTCCAGAACACTTAGTTGTGCTCATGCGAAACCTATACTTTGACCAAGAGGCAGTCATCAGAACAGAGTGGAGAAACACTTCTTGGTTCAAAATCAGGAAAGGGTATGTCATACCAATACATACCCTTTCAATCCATATGTGGCACAGATCATTCAGGAGGCTGGACTCTATGAGGAGGAATGTGGCATCAGAATTGGAGGAAGACTCATCAACTACCTGTGCTATACAGATGACACAATCCTGCTTGCTGAAACCGAGGAGGATATGAGGCATATGCTGCAGAAGTTCAAGGACTGCAGCCTTCAATATGGAGTGGAGTTTAACATCAAGAAAACAAAGATTCTCACCATCGGGTCAATTGGCAGCACCATGATAAATGGAGAAGAGATTGAGATTGTTAGCATTTTCATCTTGCTTGGTTCCATGATCAACATTCTTGGCACCAACAGACAGGAAATTAAAAGATTAATTGTTGGGAAATTGTGCTGTCAGGGACCTCTCCCAGAGTATCAAAGAGCAACAACATAAGTCTAGAGACTAAGGTGTGTATAATCCAAACTATGGTCTTCACAATTACTCGCTATGCATCAGAGAGCTGGGCAATGACCAAGGATAATAGAAGAATAGATGCCTTTGAACTGTGGTGCTGGAGAATAGTATTGAACATACTATGGACTTCTAAGAGAACAAATAGGTCTGTCTTGGAGAGGATGAAACCAAGCTGCTCCTTGGAGACAAGGATGTTGAAGCTCTATCTCACAGACTTTGGGCATGCTGCCAGGAGGGACCAGTCCTTGGAGAAGAACATCATGCTTGGAAGGGTGGAGGGACAGCAAAAGAGAGGAAGACCCTGGATGAGATGAATTCATTCAGTAACTAGGATAATGGGAGTAGGTGTGTTGGCAATGGTGAAATTGGTTCAGAGCTATTATATGTAGGGTCACTATGAGTCAAAGGCAACTCAATAGTACATAAAGCAATAAAGTATATATGATGTATGTGGATGATGTATGTGTAGAGATGGATGGACAATCTCCTCCTGTGAAATTAACTGTCTCCAAAAACCTGCAGGAGAGTCAGCTATGGGTCTGTTCTGACTTGATGGTGTTGTTGTTGTTGTTGTTGTTGTTGTT
>NW_006400899.1:6900-7668 GCF_000299155.1 Elephantulus edwardii | reverse complement strand
TGTCCTGTGCCAATTGCACTGTCTCCGACACTCCCATCCCGATTATCCCAGTCACTGAATCAATCCATCTCATAGAGGGCCTTCCCCTCCTGTGCCCTCCTGCGCCGTCCCTCCACCCTCCCAAGCATGAAGTCCTTCTCCAAGGACCTGTCTCTCCTCACAACATGTCCAATGTATGTTAGACGGAGCCTCAGAATTCTTGCCTCCAAGGAGCCACCCGGTTTAGCCCTTTCCAAGACGAATCTGTTTGTTTTCCTAGCAGTCCATGGTATTCTCAATACTCTTCTCCAGCACCACAGCTCAAAGGAATCAGGTCTCCTTCTATCCTCTTTGGTCATTGTCCTGATGCATAACAAGTGATTGCGAAGACCAACTGATGCATAACAAGTGATTGCGAAGACCATGGCATGTATCAGACGCACCTTAGTCTCCAGAGAGACACCGTTGCTCTTCAATACTTTGGAGAGGTCCCTAACAGCAGACTTTCCCATGGTAACGCACCTTTTAATTTCCTGACTACTGGTGCCAAAGTGTTAGACTGTGGAGCCAAGCAAACTAAAGCTATGTACAATCTCAATCTCTTCACCATCCATCCTGATGTTGCCAATTGGTCCAGTGGTGAGAATCGTTGTCTTCTTGACATTGAGCCTCAATCCATATTGTAGGCTGCAGCCCTTGACCCTCTGCAGCAGGTGCTTCAGGTCCTCTTCAGTTTCAGCAAGCAGGGTTGTGTCTTCTGCATAACGCAGATTGTTGATAAATCATCCA
>NW_006400899.1:0-5835 GCF_000299155.1 Elephantulus edwardii | reverse complement strand
TGATGTGTGCAGCATGTATGCCATGTGTGTATGATGTTTATTGTGAGTGTATACCATTTATTTTTGTGTGCTTGTACATGAATTGTGTGTGGAGCATATTACATGTGTGGTGTGTGTTTATGACATGTGTAGTGTTTGTATATGATGTGTGTAGAGTGTGTGATGCGTGTGTATATAGTGTGTGTTGTTAAGTGTAAATAAAGTGTATGGTGTGTGGATGTGATGTGTGTGATATGTGCGTATGTCTGTGATGTGTATATTTGGTGGGTGCGTGTGGCATGTGTATGTGATGCAAATGATGTGTATATGATGTATATGGTGTGTGTTTGTGATGTATGTGTGTACATGGTGTATGGTTTGTTCATATACTATGAATGTGGTGTGTATGGGTCTGTTCTGACTTGACGGTACACACAAAAAACCAACCCAGTGCATGTATGATGTGTGCAGCATGTATGCTGGGTGTATATGATGTTTATTGTGTGTATACCATATATTTTTGTGTGCTTGTACATGATATGTGTCTATGGTGTGTATATGATGTGTGCTAAGTGTTTTGCTTTTCATTATTTGTGAAGTATACAACCAGAAGATCCCATATCCCCAACAAAGAGTCATACAGAATTTTCTTACAGAATTAATGACTGATTTTTTTGTTTGTTTGTTTTAATTTGGCAACTGGAAAGTATATTTAGGTCCCTGTCAGTGTCTTATTCAGTAGCAAACAAACCAGTTTGCTGAACAGGAAAAACCCAGGAGAAGCTCAAATCTAACACAAAAAGATGAATTACTTAAAATATTTCTGAACTCTGATGGCCTAGTGGTAAGGAGTTGTGCTGGCAACACAAAGGTCTATGGTCCAAATCCAGCTGCTCTGGAGGTTGGGTGGGCAATCTCCTCCTGTGTGATTGCCTCTGAAAACCCACTGGAGGATCGGCTGTGGGTTGGTTCCAACTCAATGGCACACAATAACAGTAGCAAATAACACTTTTATATTACTGATAGTCATATCTCTTCTTGTTGTTGTTCTCTGTGCTGTTAAGTCGACTACAACTCTTAGCAACTCTGCACAATAGCTCTGAACCCTGCCTTTATCCTGAGCCAAGCTCACACTGTCTCTGACACACCTACCCTCATTATCCCAGCTATTTTGTCAATCCATCTCACCCAGGTTTTCCTCTCCTATTTCCCTAGTTAGATAAATATAGGATGTTGTATCCTGGTTTCTTGATTCCAGTGATTCTGCTAAAGTGATTAATAAAGAAATGGGAAAACAAGGCTCACATTGGGAACCTTAGGGACCTGAATAAAAGGCCTTGCTGCTCTGCACCCCTAGTTCCCAGCCCCACAGACATCCTCCAAATATCCAGGCAGTCTCATGATGCAAACAGGGAGTTAAGAACTTGGCCCTTTATCATGGTCCCCAGTGATCCAACTTAAAACATAAATAATATGCCCTTGAGAATCCACAACCCTAAATTTATATGCTGGAAATATGCCCTTTTATGTAGCACATAATGCATGCTTTAGCTACAAAACACCCACACGTAAACGGTCTTAGTGGATGGACCGATAGTCCTTTTGGGGACTTTTATGCAATGTTTCAGTGGACCATTTACTAAATTGTTTTCTTTGATTAATCACTTCTCTCTCCCTGGCTCCAATAACTCCCTCCTTTAAGTATCTTTAGATCAGATGCCCATAAATCACAGAGTGCCCCAAGCCAGCTCTGAATTACTCACAATTTCAATTAGCACACAGATTTAACAGTTGTCGTTAGTGGGGACTGCAACCACTGACAGGGTCACAGCTGACCAAACATTTAACACTGGGCTATGGTCTTAGAACACAATCTACTCAGAGCACTGAAAACATTTATAACTCATACATGAAGTTAAGGAAGAAAATCCCCCTATGCCTAGGTTTCTCTGAATGTATCTGAAGACGGAGAGACAGATGTCTTCCAGTCGTTTTTGACTGATGAAGATCTACCTTATGGACACAGAACAAAGGGCTGGCTGCTTCTGCCTCAACTTCATCACCAGCAGGTCAAGTACTTCACTGTCGCGACTATGCTCATCCACTCACTAAAGGTCTCCTTTGCCCTCACCTCTCATTCACTTATTGTTGTTAAGTGGAAACTAATTCATAGCTGACTCTTCAGTGGGTTTTCTGAGGTTGTAAATCACACAGAAGGAGACTACCCATCTTTCTCCAATGCAGTGGCTCAGAGAACACAAATATCTTGAGCAATTTAGAGGTAGGCCCTAAGTGAGTCCTTTGAGATGGGATGTGGGCAGTGTCCACACACCTGCTTACATAGATGCACTGGTGTGCAGGGCTCCAGTGGGATCTGTTCGGGCAGAGTTCATCACACAGTTGCTCCTCAACTATTAGTTGTTAGATTTAGGACGGGAGTAGGGCTAGATGCAGTCTCCTTTGATGGCATGGAACCAGGAATAGGAGATGGATTGACACAGTAATCGCAGGAATGGGCTCAGGTATGTCAGGGATGATGAGAATGGCACAGGACAGGAGAGGGCTCAGATCTGTTGCTTATAGGGTCATGATGGGTCATACTCGACTCGACGGCACACCAGCACCAGCACCAGCACCACCACCACCTGCACCACCACCTCCACCTCCACCACCACCACCACCACCACCTCCACCACCACCACCTTCACCACCACCACCACCACCACTACAATCACCACAGCTTCCTGAAAGTATTTTTCCCAGTAGCTGAGCTCCCAAAGCCAGTGAGAGGCCTTAGAGTCATTTATTTTGTTTCCTTATTTCTCAACTCTAAGGCAAAAGTTATAGTATAATAAACTGGGACAATAAAGGAAACGTATACAAAGAAAAGGCACAAAACACTTGTATTTTTAGTATATGTTGTCATTATGTATCGCTGAGTGGGAATCAATTCACAGCTGATTCTCTAGAGTTTTCAGAGGCAGTGATTGCATGAGCATGGACACTGAAAGATTTCAGGGAGTACAATATGAGTAGGAGTCAATGTTAATAATGAAGGAGGAAATGGAAGCTGCAGTGAAGGCACTGGCAAAAAACAAGGCCACCAGGAATCAATGTGATACCAATTAACTTGTTTCAATTGAGAGATGCAACCTTGAATGTGCTTATCAGTCTATGCCAGGAGATTTGGAGGACAGCTGTCTGGCTAATGAATTGAAAGGGGTCCATATTTGTTTCTATTCCCAAGAAAAGTGATCTAACGGAATGTGAAAACTATCAAACAATATAATTAATATCACATGCAAGCAAAATGCTGCTGAAGATCATTCAAAACCAGCTGGAACAGTACATTGATAGGGAACTTCTAGAAGTCCAAACAGGATTTAAAAGAGGTCATGGCACCAGGGATATCATTACTCATGTCAGATGGATCCTGGCTGAAAGGAATATCAGAAGAATGTCTATTTGTGCTTTATTGACTATGCAAAGACATATGACTGCGTGGATCATAACATGATGTGGCTGACATTGAGAAGAATGGGAATCCCAGAGCACTTATGCTCATGAGGAACCTATACCTGGACTAGAGAAGGCTGTTGTGTGAACAGAGTAGGGGAACACTGCATGGTTTAAAATTGAGAAGGGATTGTGTGGGGATTGTATTCTCTCTCCATACCTATTCAATCTATATGCTGAGAAAATTATCCAAGAAGCTGGACTCTATGAAAAGGAATGTGGCATTAGGATTGGAGGGAGACTTATCAATAACCTGTTTTATGCAGACAACACAACCTTATTTGTGAAAGTGAGGAGGACTTGAAGTACTTGTTGCAGAAGATCAAGGAATGCAGCCTTTAGTATGGATTGCATTTCAATGTCAAGAAGACAAAGATTCTTACCACTGGACTCATAAGCAACAAAATGATGGATGGAGAGGAGAGTGAAACTGTTAAGAGCCTCATCTTACTTAGACACACAATTAACAACCTTGTTACCAGCAGTCATATAATAAGGAGATGCATTGCATTGCGAAAATCTGCAGTTAGGGACCTCTCCAAATTATTGAGGAGAAATGATGTTAGTTTGAGGAAGGTCATAGTCTTCTCAATTGTTTCTTATGCATCTGAAAGATGGAAAATAAATAAGGATGACAAAAATAATTGACTTCTTTGAGTTGTGGTGTTGGAGAACAGCATGTTGCCAGGAGGGACCAGTCCTTGGAGAAGGACATCATGCTTAGGAGGACAGAGAAATAGAACAAGAAAGGAAGACACGGGAAGAGATAGATTGACTCAGTAACTGGGGAGAAGGGAGTAGATGTGTTGGAGACAATGAGATTGTCTTAGGATAGGACTGGCTTCAGAGCTATTGTGCACAGGGGTTGCTATAAGTTGCAAGTGACTCAAGGGCACATAACAATAACATGAGAGTACTAATCCTCAATTTATATGACAGTTAACAAGATCGCTGCGTGGTGCAAATGTTTTTCCTTCTACTATAAACAACAACAACAACAACAGCATTAACTCTCTTGTACATAGAGTTTTCGAAGGCCTGTTACATCAGAAATGGATGGCCAATCCTTCTTTCTATTCAGTCTTAATTTGGATGCTCAGCTTTAGCACAATACCTGACAGACAAGCATTTTACCGAAAGGAGCAGATGAAGGACATGTCCTATTACAGAAATAACAAATAGATTCAGTACTGGTCCCCTACTTTGGCAAATATATCTTGGTCCCATACTTTCCTGTTGTACTAGCCTCCCCTTTCCTTCCCCGCAATGCCCCCTTTCCTCGACCTACCGTGCCTAACTTGGTGAATACCTTCCCACCCCATGGCCAGAACCCCATGTGATGGCTCAGGCTCCGAGGCACTTCTGTGAAGCCTCATGCCTCACACTGCTGCTGGTCTTCCACATTGCTGTCAGCCTCTTGTGAAATTAAGAGGCTCTAAGTTAAAATTCCAAGTACCAGCTTTCGGGAAGGACTTCTCTCTGAGGCAGTTCTGGAGAAAAGTCCTTATTTCTGAGTTCCTGCTTCCACAGTGACTTCTTGTGACTTAGTGTTTCTGTTCTTCCATTTGCAGCACACTGCTGTCATGGTAGGGTGATTTCCATGGTGACTGCGATGTCTCCTTTATCTTTGGTGTGATGAATGATGATTGGAGGAAGACTCATCAACAACCTACGTTACTCAGATGACACAATCTTGGCTCACAGAAACTGAGGAGGACCTGAAGCAAAGATTCTCCCCACTCAGCCAATTGGCAGCACCATGATAGATGGAGAAAAGATCGAGTTTGAATCACTCACCTTCTGATTGTCAGCCCATACTACACACTATACTGTCACCAAGGTTAAGGGAACAGTCATTTGAATAGTCAGTTTTTAAAAAAACGAGGGCGACGCAGCGCGAGGGCGACGCAGCGCGAGGGAGGGCGAGGCCGCCAGACCGGGGAACGCACCCCGCCGCCCACCGGGGGAAACACACGCGGCCGCCTGCCAGACCGGGGGAACGCCGCCACCAGACCCGGAACGCTGCCGCCAGACCGGGGAATGCCGCTAGAGGGACCCGGAAGAGACCCGGGAAGAGCAGCCGGGGGAACGCACGCCGCCACCCGCCAGGGGAACGCACGCCGCCGCCCGACAGACCGGGGGAACGCCACCGCCAGCCGGGGGAACGCACCCTGCCATCAGCCGGTGGGAACGCACGCCAGACCGGGGAACGCCGCGAGAGGGACCCGGAAGAGACCCGGGGAGAGCAGCAGCCAGCCACCTGCCGTGGAACTCCAGAGGAGCGAAGACTGCCGGACACTGTGGGACCCCCCTGCAGCCCACACCTGTGTGACCCTTAGC
>NW_006400898.1:2782-12787 GCF_000299155.1 Elephantulus edwardii | reverse complement strand
AAAAAAAGAAAACAAAGGTCATCACTACTGGATCAACAGTCAACATCATGATAGACAGAAAATAGTTTGAAGTTATCAGTGGTTTCATTTCCCTAGGATCAACAATCAATATTCTTAGTCAAGCAGTCAGCAGACCAGGAGACATATCACACTGGGAAAATTCACTGTCAGGCACACTTCCAAAATACTGAAGAGCAATGCTGTCAGTTTGAAGACCAAGGTGTGCCTGCTAGGTATCAGAGAGCTGGACAATGAATAAGGTTGACAGAAGAAGAATTCATGTCTTTGCTTTGTAGTGCTGAAGAAGAGTACCACATATCCATGAACTGCCACAAAAATTAACAGATATGTCTTGAAATGCGTGCAGCTGGGATGATTCCTGGAGCATATAGCTAGGTGAGGCGCTTCTTTGGAAAAGAACATCATGCTTCAAAATAAGAAGGGTCACTGAAGGAAAGGATGACTCCCAATGAGATGGATTAATGCAGTGACTTCAGCAATGAGCTCTAGTGGGTCAGAGATGGCACAGTATAGGGCAAGATTCAGGTCTGTTCTTCATAAAGTCTTCCTAGTATAACACGGTGAGCGTGTCCAGGGTAGAATTTGTTTGTTGAAATATGTCAAACCGGTATTTCAACAATTTCTGGGGCCAATCTTACTGTTTCTGACACACCTACCTCCATTACTCCAGTTGCTGTGTCACTCTATCTCCTCTAGCATCTTCTTCTCTTTCTCTAAGACATACATGTTTATTCTATTGGAAGTTCAAGGAATTCATATCATTCCGTTCTTAGGGTTGCCTTGAGTCATACTCAGTTAGATAGCACATAACAACGACAATCCAGTGAGAATAGTATTGAATATACCATGGACTCACAAAAGAACAAAGAGACCTGTCTTGGAGAAAGATTGAGTGCTCTTTAGAATTACGTGTAGTGAGACTTTGTTTGACATACTCTAGGCACATTATCAGGAGGGATCTGTCCTTAGAAATGGACATCAAACTTGAGAAAGGGGATGTTCTGTTAAAAATATCTTCAGCAAGATGAATTGTCACAGTGATTGCAACAATTCAGCTTGAACATGGTAAATATTATGAGGCTAGAAAGGATCAGGTAAGGTTTTGATCTGTTGCACATAGAATTGCTATGAGTAATAGTTAATGCCAAGGTCCCTAACAACATCCAACATCCCTGTATACGCATGAGTGGGGTTAGTTTGCTCTACCTTATGTTATATTTAAGTGTGTGCATGTGTATGTTGTTGTCAGGTGCTACTGAGTTGAGTATGACTCATAGCAATCCTATGTAATGAATGATCTGAATTTTGTTCTGACATGTGTCAGCCTTATCATCCCTGATATCCTTGTCCACTGATGCAGTCACTGTGTCAATCCACTGAGTGTCTTGATCTCCTGCACTGGCCCTTCACCTTTCCAAGCATAATGTCCCTCTACAAAGACTAGCCTCTCCTAACAACACCCTCAAAGGATGTGAGATGAAGCTTTGCCATCTTTGCCTCAAGGAGAACCCTGGCTGCACTTTCTCTAATACATGTTTATTCTATCGGCAGTTCATGGGATATTCAGTACTCTTCTCCACCACCACCAGTGCATAGGCATGACTTCTTCTGTCATTCTTATTCTTTGTCCAGTTCTCAGATGCATAGCAAGTGTTTCAAAAGACCATGGCCTGCATCAGGCACAACTTGGTCTTCAAACTTACTTATAACATTAGTCCAATAATTTTGAGAAATCTCTAACTAAAGATTTTCCCAATACATCTCTTGATCTCCTGACTGCTGGTATTAAGGGTATGAATTGTGGATCCAAGTAAAATGAAGTCATTAAAAGTTTCAGTATTTTCTTCATCAATCTTTTCTCTATGATGTTACCTATCAGTCCAGTTGTGAGAATTTTTGTTTTCTTGATGTTAAGATGTAATCCATATTGAAGACTATAATCTTTGATCTTCTACAGCAAGCATTTTAGTCCTGCTCACTTTCAGCAAAGTTGTGTCATCTATATAACATAGGTTGTTGATGAGTCTTCATCTGATTCTCATGTCACATTCTTCTTCATTGAATTAAGCTTCTCTAATAATTCGTTGAGCATACAGACTGAACAGTTATGGAGGGAGATAAGACACTACCCTGAAGCACATCTTAAATTTAAATCATAAGTATTTCTTTGCTCTGCTTACATTTATTGCTGTTATGTACCTTTGAGTAAGAAATTAATCCATAGCTGATCATCCATTGAGTTCTCAGAGACAGTAAATCGCACAGACAGATATTGTCTGTCTTCCTCTTGAACAACAGTTGTGGATTTGAATCCATACCTTCAGATTGGCAGTGCAGTTCCTTAACACCAAGCCATTACAGAGTCCTCTCCCTTCTCCTTCTCCCTCTCCTTTTCCTTCCTCCTCCTCCGCTCCCTCCCCTTCATCCTCTCCCTCCCTTCCTCTCTTTATATATATTCTCACTAAAATAATTGTACCTCTTTAAAGGTAACAGTCCACAGATTTTCAATTTTTTAACATTCCAATTCCTAGCAGGTTGCCTGTCCAAATTTACAGTCTAGGTTTATTTCAACGAGCTCTATTGATGTAGTCCATAGCATGTTGTGATGTAAGCAAAAGCATGTAAATCTCTGTATGTTTGAATCCACCAGAGGCTCCGTAATAGAAAGATGGACAGTCTCCTTCTGTTCATATTTATATCCTAGAAACTCTATGGAGGATCATTATGGGTCAGATTGACTTGATGGCAATAAGGATGCCAAATATTTCCATGCCAAATTTCCTTAGTTTCCTCTATAAATAATCCCACATAGATTAGGGCCCCAGCTGCAGAGCTGACAGATGGCACTGTGTTTGATTACTTGACCTCACAAATGTTAGAATGTCAAAGAGAATTGTCTTTATATAATCAATGGACTGAGGCAAGGCTTTGATGAGAAAAATTGTGACAATTCCCTTATCCTGTGTATCCCATCCCATATTTAATGCCCTCCCCCAGCCCCAGCTGTAGTTCACAATTTGCATCTTAGTTTATTGCACAAAAGGAATGAAAGAATGCCGGTTCTAACGGAGATCATAAGGGTCCTCTAATAATTTTATTCTCAGAAGATGTTTCTAAGGAATTCTACAGCTAGGCAGAAATGATATGCCACTAAAATCAAATGAGATAACATTAAGAGGCCTTCTACCACATGTCAAGCAATAAATTAGATACGTTATACAGATGATTGCATTCTACTTCATAAACAAACTCTCTTCCCAAATCCCATAGGAAAGGGAGAAAATAATGCTACTAAAGAAAATGTTCACAATATTAGAAGTATTGTGATGTGCTTAAAAGTTTCTTACACCATTAGCTCTTCCTATTGCTTTGCTGCTGACAGGCAACAAAATGAATAAGCATGCAGTAGAAAGGTATCATACCTGCTGTCAAAGGTTAAGGCTATCAAAGGTATTCTTTTCTATCCACTCGATAGGCAGATCTAGATTATTTCTATACTACTCATGTGCAAGGTCTTAAAAGTACTGCTTACCATTCTAAATTTTGAGATTCAGAAATGTGAATATAGAATATTTTCTGCTACGCAGCTCTTCCGTATTTTTGATGCTATTATTGTTGTTACATACTATGCATAATAGCTTTGAACCCTGTCCTATCCTGAGCAAAACTCACAGTTTGTGAAATACATTATACGTCAGTTACTGTTTCAAACCATCTACTCCATGGTCGTCTTTTCTTACACTACCCCGCAATCCTTCAAAGCATGACGTCCTCATCCAAGGACTGGCCCCTCCGTGCAAGATGACAAAAGTTTAACAGATATAGCTTCAAAATCCTTGCCTCCACAGAGCAACTTGGTTTCACCCTCTCCAGGACAGACCTGTATGTTCTCTTGGCACTCCATGTATGTCCAATACTCTTCTCCAGCACCACAACCCAAAGGCATAGATTCTTCTGCCATCTTTAATCATAGTCATGCCCTCTAATACATAGCAAACAATTGCAAAGACTGTGGCCTGGATTGGGTGTCCCTTTATTTCTCTACTGGCATTTTAATCTGGAGATGTTCTTGACAGTAGATTTTTCTAATGCAATTTTTTTTTAAATTTCCCAACTGCTTGTGCCAAGAGTATTGATTGTGGACATAAGTAAGCAGAAATATTAACTATCTGTCTTTTCTGAATCTACCACGGTGCTCCCAATTGGCCCTGTCAAAATCTTTCTCTTCTTGATGTTGAGTTTCAATTTGTATAGAAGACTGCAGTCTTTAACCTTTTGCAGCAAACACTTCAGATCCTCCTCAGCTTCTGCAAGTCAGTTGTGTCATCTGTGTAACACTGCAAGTCAGTTGTGTCATCTGTGTAACACAAGCTCTTGATGATTCTTCCTCTGAACCTGATGCCACATTCCTCTTCATAAAGTCCAGGCACCCAAAAGTTCTGCTCTACCTGTAGATTGAAAAAGTTTGGAGACACAATGCATCCATGATGCATTCCTTCTCTGATTTTGAACTTTGCAGTATTTCCTTGCTCTTTTCCCATTACTGCTTCCTGATTCAAGTATAGGTTTCACACAGACACAATCAGGTGTTGTAGGGTTCCCATTCTTCTCAAGGTTAGCCACAATTTGTTGTGATCCACACAGTCAAATGCCTTTGCATAAACAATGAAATAGAGATAGACATTCCTCTAGCATTCTTTGCTTTTAGCCAAGATCCATCTGACATGGGTTATAATGTCCCTAGTGGCACAGCCTTTTAAAACCCAATTTGTATTTCTGGTAGTTCTCTGTTTGTGCACTGTTCCAGTCATTTTTGCATCATCCTCAGCAAGATTTTGATTGTGTGTCATATTATTGACATTATTCAGTAATTCCCTTACTCTGCTGGATCCCCCTTTTTTGAAATGAGGATAAATATGGATTCTTTCCAGTCAGTTGGCCAAACAATTATTCTCCGGACTATCTGGTACAATCTGGTAAACATGTTGAAGGCAACTTTTGTTTTTTATAATATGTCAAATTGGTATTCCATCAATTCCTTGGGCCTTGTGTTTTGTCAATTCCTTCAGAGAAGCTTGAACTTCCTCCTTCTTCATCATCGCCTCTTGATCATACATTGTTCCATTAAATTCTTCTATGTCAAATTGTTTTGATATAGTTACTCTGACTCTGCCTTCCATCTTCTTTTAATGTGTCCTAGGTCATTCAACATTCTTCCCATAGCCTCCTAAAGTATTGCAACTTGAGGCCTGAATATGTTCTTCTATCCCTTCATCTTGAGAAATGCTTATGAGTTTGTTTCTTTTGATTTTATGACTCCTGCTCTTTGCATATTTCATTATACTACTTTCCTTTGTCTTCCAAAGCTGCCCTATGAAATTTTCTGTTCAGCTCAACTTCCTGCTTTCTTTCCTTTCCTTTGGCTTTTCGGCATTCTATTGCAATATTCAGAGTATTCTCTGATTTGAATCATGGTCTTTTCTTCCCCCTCTGACTTTGTAATGACTTTTGCATTCTTCATGGATGATGTATTTTATATCCGCGACAGCTTGCCTTGTCTTTGTTCATTAGTATTTAAGGTCCCAAGTCTGCTTCTAAGACGGTTTTTAAATTCAGGTGGGAGAGATTCAAGGTAAAATTTTGGTTCATGTGGATTTGTGGACTAGACCAAAACACGTTGTTGTTAAGTATCATCAAATCAACTATGACTAAAATACAACAACAACAAAGAAAAAAAACCAAAACAAAAACAAGACAAACACCACACACCAATAAAAAACAACAACAACAAAAATCCACAAAAAAAACAACCCAATCAACAAAACTTGTAAACAATACAGGAAAATCTTGTCCTATTATGCGGCATCATCACGGTTTACATTCTCAAGCCCATTGTTGTTATTTTGTCAATCCATATTTTTTATGTTCTTTACCTCTTGCACTAATTCTCTGTCTTTCCCCACATAAAGCCCTTTTCCAAGGACTGGTTCTTCCTGACAACATGTGATAAAAATGTGAGATGAAGTTTCACCATTGTTGCCTCTAAGAAGCACACATCTTGCACTTTCTCCAAGATAAATGCATTGTTCTTTTGGTGGCCCATGGGATATTCGATACACTTTAGCAACACCACAGTTCAAAGTCACCAACTTTTCTTCAATCTTTCTTATTTGTCGTCTTAAGTGTCAGAGATATACAAGACAAATGAAATACCATTGTTTGGATCAGGTGGTTCTCAGTCTTTAAACAGACATTCTCATTCTTTAGTCCTTTGGAGAGGTCCTTGAGAGCAGATTTTCACAATGCACCATGTCTTTTGATTTCTTGGTTGCTACTACTGTGGGTGTTGACTGTCGAACCAAATAAAATGAAATCTTTTAAATCTTTAATCTTATCTCCATCTGTTATGATGTTTACTATTGGTATTTTTAAATTTAAAGTCATTTACTTATTTTCTGTTCTGGTACCAGCAGTCAGGAAATCAAGGAACATATTGCAATGGGAAAGTCAGGAAACCTCTTCAAATTATGGAGGAGCAATGATGCTAGTTTGAGGACTAAGGTGTGTCTGATTCAGGCCATGGTCTTTCTGATCACTTGTTGTGTGTCTGAGAGCTGGACAACAAATAAAGATGACAGAAGAAGAATTTATGCTTTTGAACTGTGGTTTTGGGAATAGTACTGAACTACCCATAGACTGCAAAAAGAAAAATGTGTCTTAGGAAAGTGCAGCCAGAACGCTCCTTGGATGAAAAGATGATAAAGTTTCATCTTACATACTTTGGGTATATTGCTAGGAAAGGCTGTTCCTTGAAGATGGACATCCTGCTTGGGAAGGCAGAGGGTTAGAGAAGGAGAGGATGACCCTCAATCAGGTGATTGACACGGTGACTGCTGAAATGGGTTCTAGTGTATAATGAAGTATGAGGATGACACAGGGCAGGACAGGGTTCAGATCTGTTATTCATAGGGTCACTATGGGCCATATGCACCTCAATGACCCCTAACAACAACAGTAGCAATTGTTTGTTTGGTTTGTTTTTGTTGTTGTTGTTTTAATGGAAGACCACATATATCACATTTTGCTCAACTATCTGAATAAACTCAAGAAGAGATTTGCTCACAATCTTTTGGTTATAGTAAGGAAAGTAGTTCTTAGAAAGAAGGACTTGCCCTAAATCACATAGAAATTTAGTGTCAAAGACAAATGTAGAACTCATACTCTTGGATTCCAGCATTTCAATTCTACAACACAGAAATATATAATTAACTTTAAGGACCTTAAAATTTTGTTTTCTTAGTTATTTCCAAACATTAAAAAATCTTAATTCCTAAAAGATCACAGGGGAACTCTAGTGGCCTAGTAGAAAGAGGCTATGCTCCAATCTTGAAGATACGGTTTGAATCCACCATCTACTCCTTGGGAGCAGGATGGGCCATCTCCTACCATGCAATTAACTGTCTTTGAAAACCCACTGGAGGATGAGCTTTGGGTCAGTTCTGAGTACACAGCACACAACATCAACATCAAAAGGTCACAAGGAGAGGTAGTTACTCATAAGGGATGAATTTCTTTCAAAAACACGTTCTTAGTATTAAATTGGAGGATAGTACAGAAAAAATAGCCTCCTACTTTCACACTGTTAGACATTTCAAAGGTGGAGGGAAGCAGCACATGGACATGGACCTCACCTGATGGAATCCACAGGAATCAGATTGACTACATCTGTGGAAGAATCAATATCAGCAGGCAAAGCCAGGCCAGGTGGCGACTGCGGAACAGAGCATCAATTAATCACGTGCAAGTTCGAGTTGAAGCTGAAGAAAATAAAAACAATACCACAATAATCAAGACATGAGTCTATCTTACCTAAATTTAAAAATCTTTTCTAGAATAGGTTTGAGACATTGAACACTAATGACCGAAGACCAAGGGAGTTATGCAATGCCATCAAAGAGATAATCCATGAAGAGAGACCAGGCTGTTTCAATGCATAGGCAAAAGAATAAACTGAAATAGATAACGGAAGAGACACTAAAAATTGCACTGGTGTCAAGAAGTCAAATTAAGGGGGGCAAGGAAGAAGCAAAAGATGAACGGAAGTACTACAACAGAATGTGCAGACAGCTGGAGTCAGAAAAGAAAAAGGAAAGAACATGATTGGCATTTCTCAAGTAGAAAGAACTGAAAAACAAATTCAACACTCAACTTGTTGTACTCAGAGTTACTGTGAACAAAATCTTTAATGATCCAGGAAGCATCAAATGAAGATAGAAGGAATACACCGAATCAGTATATTAAAAAAAAATTGGTTGACACTGAAACATTTTAGGGAGTACCATATGAATAGGGGTCAATGGTTATGGTGGAAGAATTCAAGCTGCATTGAAGACATTGAAAAAATAGGGCCCCAGAAATCAATGGAATAAAATTGACATGTTTTAAATGATAGATGCAGCTCACCAGTTTATGCCAGGAAATTTGGAGGACAGCCTCTTGGCTGACTGACTGGCAGAGCTCCATGTTTGTTCCCATCCCCCAAAAAGGTGACCTACAAGCATGTAGACATTATCAAACAACATCATTAATAAAGCATGCAAGCAAAATATCAATGATAATCCAAAAATGGCCAGAATAGTACATTCAGACAGAACTATTGGAAATTCAATTTGCATTTAAAAGAGGTCATGGCACCAGGCATATTATTGTTGTTGTTATGTGCCACTAAGTCACTTGTGACTCATAGCAACACTATATACAATAGCTCTGAACCCTGTCCTATCCTGAGCCAATCTCACTGGCTCTGACACACCAGTTGTTGTGTCAATACATCTCATCTGGGGTCTTTCTTTCCCACACTGTCCTTCCACCTTTCCAAACATGATGTCCTTCTCCAAAGACTGGTCCCTCCTGGCCACATGCCCAAAGTATGTGAGACACAGCTTCAAAATCCTTGCCTACAAGGAGCAGTCTGATTTCACCATCTCCAGGACAGATCTGTTTGTTTTCTTGTCAGATATTGTTTGTTCTCTGTGCCAGATGGATCCTGGCTAAATGAAGAATATCTACTTGTGTTTAAGTGCCTATGCAAAGGCATTTGAATATGTGGATCCTAACAAATTATAGCAAATATTAAGAGGAATGGAAGTCCAGAACAATTATACAAAACCTATACCTAGACCAACAAGTTATTGTCCGAAGAGAACACGGGAATATGGCATAGTTTAAAATAAGGAATGGTGTGCTTTAGGATTGAATCTTTTCTCCTTGTGTGTTCAATCTATAGACTGAGAAAATAATTTATGGAGCCAGATTTTAAGAAGAGAAATGTGGGATCAGGATGAGAGGAAGACTCATCAACAATGTGAAGATGACACAATCTTGCTAGCTGAAACAAAGAGGATTTGAAATATTTGCTACCAAAGACCAAAGACTCTAACTTTCAATATGGATTAAATCTCAATGTAAATAAAAAACAAAAAACCCCAAATAAACCAAAAATCTTCACCACTGGATTGATAAGATTATAATAGATAAAAGATGAAATTTTTTTTTGGCAGTTTTTAAAAGGAAAATTTATTTGACAAGTTTCACTTAGCACAATACACCTAAAAAGGGAATCACAATACAATGAAGATTTAAATCAAGGCCTCAGAATTTCATACAAACACCAAGACCATAATCCTAAAAGTATTGGTATTGCGTCTCATTTCCATTAACTTGAAAAAAAAAGGGGAAGGCTTAAACTTACGTGCCCTTATAGGTTATTAAATGAAACTAGAAATAACACACATGCCAAATATTTCACTTTTAATTGTAGACAAGGGCTCCTATATTTGAGTATTCTTTAAAAAAAGCATGTCTTTCAACATGCACTCAGTGTTTCCATGTCATGTGGTATAAGCAACATTTAACATAATTGAACTGCTTTAACCTAAATACGCTTACTGCTAAGTACATTCTACTACTAACTTGAGAAAAGCT
>NW_006400898.1:0-1637 GCF_000299155.1 Elephantulus edwardii | reverse complement strand
GTGAAGCAAACTGCACGAAGGCCTCCCCTGTACTCCTCCCCTGGAAGTCCACCGGCAATGTTATCCCATTTGGCAGGATTTCCAACCCTGAGAAGAACTGAACAATTTCTTCCTTGCTACATCCAAAGGGGAGTCCTCTAAGCCGCACAAAGCCATCATTGGCCGTGTCGGGACTATTTGGACCGGTATGCTTCAACACTCAATCCATTTCAACGTTGTTTGACTTGAATACTTCAACATATCTGTGCCCCATAGTTTCTCTGTCTTTTTTCAGGGCCAATTTGACTTCATCTTCTGATTCAAGTTCAACAAAAGCCTCGCCACTTGGTCTGCCTTCTCTTGTGTAGATGAAACGAATACCTTGGGACCCATTTTGAATTTTGCAGTCAGAGAAAAAACGCTGCACTTCATCGGCCGAACAAGACCAGGGCAAGCCCCGGACCTTCACCACAAACCCCAATCCGCCTTCAGTGCCCAACATCTTAAATGAGAGCCTGGTGTAGAAATTAACGCAGAGCAGCCAAATCCGGCAGGGCTGAAAAGAAATGGCCAGGCAGGCCTGCGCAACCTAAATAAGGCGCTTTGAGCAAGCCCTTTAGGCTGAAGCCCCACCTATAAACCCGCCAGGCGTTCTTTTTGTTGGGTTTTTTTGGGGGCGGGTGTAGGTTATGGTTTTCTTTCTTTGCGCCTGTGCCTTCCCAAAAGAGTGAAATTTTTAATCACTTTGCCTTACACAATCAACATCCTTGTTACCAACAGTGTGAAAATCAGGTGATGTATTAGGAAAGTCTGCAGTTAGGGACCTTTCCAAATTACTGAGGAGCACTGATGTCAGTTGAAGATTATGGTACTTCTGATTCAGGCCATGGTCTTTTTATTCACTTTCAATCAGTTGTTATGCCTCTGAGAGCTAGACAATGAATAAGGATTTCAGAGGAAGATTTGATGTCTTTCAGCTGTGATGCTAGAGAAGAATACTGATGATTTCATGGGGTGCCAAAATAATCAATATATCATGGAGAAAGTACAGCCAGAATGCTTCTTGGAGGCAAGGATGACAAAGCTTCGTCTCACATTCTTTGGGCATGTTACTAGAAGAGGCTATTCCTTGGTAAAGGAAGTCATGTTTGGAAAGGTGGAGAGTCAGCAAAAAAAAGGAAATCTCTCAATGAGATGAACTGTCACAATGATGGTGACAGTCAGCTCAAAGGTGCTAAAAATGATAAGGACAACACAGGGTAGGATAGGGTTCATATACATTGTTCATAGGATTACTAAGAGTCAGTCTTGACTTCCTAGCACCCAACAACAACAAAATGGCAGAACATTTTCATTATTGGCCATGAGGACCATACCCAGGATATATCCACAGGTATTTTTATGTGTATAAGTAGGTCAAAATCAAGAACCGTCATTGTTTACCAATATGGGTAAAGTACTTACTACCATGGACATCCACTACTTGGTTATAGATGTTGCTGCATGTCATCAACTCAAACCCAACCCATAGCTGATCCTCCAGTGAGTTTTCAGAGGCTGTAAATCACACAAGAAAAGACTGCCTACTTTCTGCTGCAGAGCAGCTGGTGAAAAGATTGAAATTAATATAGTCCCTATAGTTCTCAGCTGAATTAAAC
>NW_006400897.1:10636-12755 GCF_000299155.1 Elephantulus edwardii | reverse complement strand
GTCCATTAAAGCTGCATAGTGGAGTGGAGGGGGCAGGAGAGGGGATTGTATAACAATGAATGGATTTTTTTCTTACTTTTCAAAGAGAAAAATGAACTGGGGTGGGGTGGGCAAGGAGCAAAGTGTGTAACTATGAATAAATGGAAATCCAAAGTCTCTGTAAACTTTCATTAAAATTAATTTTTAGAAAAGAAGAAAAAAGAAAAATGTTCATCAGGGCTATATCCTTTCTCCATGTCTACTCTAACCACATGCTGAACAAATTTAAAGACATTGATTTATATGAAGAATGTGACATCAGGAGCAGAGGAAGACTCATCAACAACCTGCTATACAGATGGCACAACTTTGCATACTGAAAAGGAAAAGGGCTTGAAACCTTTGTTATAGAACTTTCAATATGGATTACATTTCAACATCAAGAAAACAAAAATCCTCACCCCTGGACCTATAGGTAATATCATGATAGATGAGAAAAAGTTTTAAACTGACATAATTTCATCCTACCTGCATCCACAATTAACACCTTTAGTTTCATCAATCTGGAAATCAAAAGATGTGCTGCATTGGTAGAGCTTACTGTCAAGGACCTCTCCAAAGTGTTAAAGACTCAGTTGAAAGACTAAAAAGCCATGATCTGATCCAAGCCATGGTCTTTTCAATTACTTGATGCATCTAAAAGTTGGACCATGAATAAGGATGATAGAAGAAGAACCAAAGCCTCTGAGTTGTGGTGTTGAAGAAGAGTACTGAATAAACTATGGAATTCCAAAATAACAAATGAATTTCTTGGAGAAAGCACAACTAATGTGTTCCTTAGGGGCAAAGATGAAACTTTATCTCACATGTTTTTAGAAGGGGGCAGTTCTTGGGAAAAAACATCAGACTTGGAAAGATAGAATGGCAGTGAAAGAAAGGCAGGCCCTCAACAAGATGTATTGACACAGTTATTGTATCAATGGGCTCAAGTATATTAGAGGTGGTGGGGATGGCTCAGGATAGGGCAGGGTTAAAAACTGTTGTTCATTAGGTTGCTTTAAGTGATAGTGAATGTGATAGCACTTAACAACAACAACATATCTATACTTACTTATTTACCATGATGTCTAAGTTACATTATTAAGTATTTACTAATCTAGATTAGCATTTATTCTGTAATTACTTTTGTTAAAAACAAATAAAACACATTCAATCACAAATCGTCTAACTGAGAACAGACACAGAACTCAAACAGAAGAATATTTGATGATATGAAAGATAATCAAGTAAGGTCATAAATATAATAATATAGGCCCTCATTTAAGGATTAAATCTTATGAATTCTTGGTAATCCAAGGAATCAGTGAATTAAGCATAGCCCAGGACAAAATTACAGCTTGGATGTAATCTCAACAATAATATATAAATATATATAAACGCATTGCCATCAGATCCATTTTGTCTCATAGTGACCATCCATCAAGTTTCTGAGATTGTTAATCTTAACATGATGAGACATAACCTTTAATAGATTCTAATCACTAAAGGTATGTAGTCTTCTGATTAGAAGCTCAACACACTATGGACTACACTACCAGAACTCCTGTATGTATGTGTGCATCACTCTGTGTGTGTGTGCTCATGCACATGCTTATGTGTGTACATACACACATATGTGTGTTATATGTTGCCCTGCTAACTAAAAGGTCATCAGTTCAAATCCACAAGCTACTGTAAAGGAAAATATTTAAATTTAGAGTTAAAGATGTAGAGCCTCACACATGATGGAGGAATACTGGGAGTGGAATCAACTCAATGACAAGTTTTTGTTTTGTTAATATGTAATACTTCGCCTTTCAGTTGAAATTACTTGGGTAGTAATTTCAGCTCAAAAGTTGGTAGAGGTGTGGGGGCTTGTAAAAGGAACAAATTGAATTCAACCAGAGCAAGAAATAGATTCACTGCACCATGATCTTCCTACCTCACAGCTTAAACGTTAAAGTGACTCAGGTGGATTTGTCCCATTCTACGAACTCTGAGTTCCAAAGTATGAGACTCTGTTCATAAAAATCAAATCAAACCAACCGCAACCAAGCTGACTCCAAGTCATAGTGACTCTGTAAACTTAAATCTTAGAACT
>NW_006400897.1:2466-10272 GCF_000299155.1 Elephantulus edwardii | reverse complement strand
ACTTTTAAAAATGCCCACCAACCAAGGTAGAATCCACTTCCTAAACAATGTGCCTCCGGAAATGCTATGAACTTTGATAAATGTCAATAGTTATAAAGGGGCTTCAGGCCTTTTGTTCATAGGGTCCCTATGGTAGTGCTCAACTCAGAGGCAATTAACAAAACAATCAAACCCACATCCTCTGAGTTTTATTCCAACTCATAGCAATCACCAGTTTCTGAGACTTTAAATCTTCATAGCATCAGACTGTTCATCTATCTTCAGTGGACATCTGATGGATTCAAACCAGGGATCTTTCAATTAGCAGCCTGACATGCCAAAGCTTCTAACTTGCCAAAGCTTCTAATCTGTTCATTGTTGTTGTTGTTGTTATTGTTGTTGTTGTTGTTGTTGTTGCTGTTGTTGTTGTGTACTGTCGAGTCTGAATTGACCCCATAACTGTTGAGTTTTCAGAGGCAGCTAATCACACAGGAGGAGATTACCCATCCTTCTCCCGCAGAGCAGCTGGTGGCCTTGAACAGTGTGTCTTAGGGATTTCAGTGCAATTTCTGGGCACTAGGCCACCAGACCTCCCATGTTATTGTTGTTGATTGCCAATATGTTGCACACAACTCATAGTAACCCTATGAATAAAAGACTTGAGGCCTTTCTATAACTATCATTTCTCCAAGTTCATGGAGTTTCCAGAGGCATATGGTTTAGGAAGTGGATACCACTCCTGCTTCCAAACCTATCTTAAACTGGGAGCGCCACCAAACACTGTCCACCATGGGCAGCCAATAAGAGTATATTACTTTGAGTATAAATCTATTCCCATTACTGAAAAAATTCATTCTAAACACATGTCTAATGGTTATCCATGTCAACTACACACACACACACACACACACACACAAGTATTTTTGTTGTTGTTATGTACCAACGAATCAGAACTGACTCATAGCTAACTCTTCAGCAAGTTTTCAAAGACTATAAATCATATGGAAGAAGACTGTGTCCTGTGGAGTAGTTGGTAGTTTTAAATCACCTGCCTTTAGATTAGTAACACAACTCTTCACCTAATAGGCTACCAGAGCTATGCATACAAATCACTGGAGTTCTGACTCAACTCTTATTTCTCTATTTGTCCTGGTTACTAGAAAGTGCATACTCAAACGTGATAATTGATCACAAATAGTTTGTCTATTTATATTTGCATATTTGAAATCTACACCTTCCATTGTTCCTATATCTTTTCATTGTCTTATGGTTTTAATCTCTACTTTTCCAGAAAAACAGGATATAAATAAATTTAAAGGCAAGCTAGTGATAGGCTAATCCCTTTTGTAATTTTCTCTATGATAACTTAGAAAATTCTCCATTCCCCATTGTTTTTATAAAAAGCTCCAGTTCCATTTGCAGACCAATACAAGCCTCACCACCATAAACACGCTTTTCATCCACTTACCTGCACTGTTTTCCTCCGACATGACGGTGTGGCAGAGAGCAAGTAACCGAAGAAACTCACACACTTTGGGATCACCCTGTTTAATGCAGTCAATCAGACTGTGGTCAAAAAATTGAAATTTTTTGTCTGCTTGGGGGTTGAAAGAGAAATCCACAGCCTTTTTCTGTAAGAGAACAACCACCAAACAATAGATATAATTCAGCAAAAATCTTTGTTTTAAAAAAGCCTTCAACTTCTTCAAAGTATTGTTAGTGCCTATATGATTTTTCCCCCTGTTTCAAACATCTGACACTCAAATGTCTTCCTAATGCATCATTTCTTTAGCTAGTACTTTTCACCATTACTTTCATTTACTCCTGTCAGCACCATATACCAAAGCAGCAAGTCTTACAAACCATATGAGAAAGAAAATTCTCAAAGGCTTCAAATGCTATTGCTACTTCAAAACATGACAAAGTTCTAAAACAGTTTGGTTTTTCACAAGCCATGTAGTTGTTGTGTGATATTGAGGTGGAACCAACTTATAGCTGACTTTCCAGCAGGTTTTTAGATACAGCAAATCATTCAGGAGGAGATTGCCCATCTTTCTCCAGGAGAGAACAGCTAGTGGGTGTAAACCATGTGCCTTTGGGATTGCAGCACAGCTTCTTACCACTAGGCCACCAGAGCTCTATCACAATGCACAGGATGGCACACAGTATCTTACTTTGTGCCTATTTTTTATCAACTACACTAGATATTTAAAAGAATGAGATGAGTCTTGTAAAAAGACAAAAAATACTATAGTTTATTTTTGTTATAGTACCATTGCTGAGTGCACAAATGTACAAAGTTTCAAGATAGCCAACCATTCATGGATTAATAGATATCAAATTCCATTACTTTGAAATAGGCACTCCACCACCTATCTATCAACTATTTCTCACTCACCTACCATATGTCAATTAGCATCTTGGGTGCTGAAGAAAGAGGTTTTTTTAAAAAAATGTCACCCATACCCACAATGAAAGTCAATCCTACAAAGACAGAGACAAGTATACAAGCAATGTCAATAGATGTGCTAAGTGTTATGATGAGACAAGTTCATGGACCAGAGAAAGAGGGCAGGATTTCAGGGAAAGATTCACAGGACAAGTAGCATTTAATTTGAGACTATAGGGGTGAGCATGAGTTAGCTAGACAAAGAGCTAGGGCAAGATTGTTTCAGGCTGAAGGCAGAACATCAGCAGAGATGTGAGAGACAGTGAGTGTAGTCATTTGGAAAGAATTTAAGGAGTGCAGGAAGAATGAGGCACCTGGTGTGTGTGGCAAGAGATGAATGTGGAAAGTGAGAAAGTGGCTGGGTCCCCAGTGGTTTTTCTGCCAGAGGCCCAACTCTTCCAGAAGTTTAGCCAGGCCCTTCCCACTTCATGACTACCTTGCTGTGCCCTAAATATCTCTGAAATTACAAGAGAAGATCACTAATTGATCAATAAATATTAGTTGGATTTCTGATGTGCAAAGCATGAAATAAAATCAGCATTTTTTTTGACTGCTTGAATTTATGCTCAAGAAATAAAAGGTGGGGGGACAGCAAAAGAGAAACCAAATAAGAAAGAAAATGCAAATTCCATTCTTCGCAGAAATCAGTAGAATCAAACTCAATGAATCAAAACTCATCCTTCAATGAGATCGGCTTGCTATCAACATGGAACTCTAGTGGTTCAATTGTTAATTGAAGGTCACTGGCTCACATCCACCTGTCTCGCCATGGAGGAAAGGTGTGTGGTTTGCCTCCATAAGCAATGGCACCACGTCACAACAAGTCAGCTGTGGGTTTGATTTTTGTTGTTGTTGTTGCTTCTGTTAAAGAGTAGCATTAGGCAGCAGAAGTGGAAGGAAAAAAGAGTATGGACAAGAAGGATGATACTACAAGGAAGAAGATGGTAATCTAGGAGTAGGCGACAAGAGTTCACAGAATTTGAACTCTCATGAAGACTCATTAACTCTTACAGGCAAGGGATGCACCCTCCATTGCAACAGTGATAAAAGCTATGAATCAGTTGTCAGGAGGAGGGTCCTCTGTCGGGTTTGGTCCCAGAACCAGAGGTATTCTGGAAAAGCAGTATTTCAGGAAGCATGAGTACTCTGAGTTAACAAGTATACCTGTCTCCATTGTCTGACATGAGTTAACAACTAATCCCAGTCTAACACCAAATCCAGACTCAGAAGGAAATTATTCTATTCTCTTAGTTCCCCTATAAGTAACCCTCCTGATATTATCAGATCATGGAAAAACGTATATTCTTCAATGATGAACAATAATCTTATATTTTCTAAAAAACGAGCTGCTACATGAACTGTACAATAATAATCTTTTTAAACGAAAAGGAAAATACAGGAAGAATAGACTATGAGGCACTCTCATCAGTTTCCATGGAGCAGAAGAAAATTAAGTAGACATTTTGTAATTAATTTTTAAAAAGAGAAACTGAATATAGCCATCAATCATACGGAGCAAAAGCAAAATCAGAAACTCAGAGAAGAGGCAGTGAATAAATTAGGGGAAGGAGAAAGTGACCTGTTCAAGAAGGAGGCCTAACAAGACGAAATTGGCTATAAAACCATTTTGGTAGAATGAGTATGAGGATCCAAAGGGTGGAAATTGAGGGCAGAGGAAGGGAGCTAGAGTGTTAATCTTAGCGTTGCACAATTCAATGGGTGGGTAGGGTGAAGGAAATGGGAAGGATATTTTGTGAAAAACAATGTATTCCAACTTTGTAAATAAATCAGAATAGCACAAAACAAAAACAAAGAATCAAACTAATGACCAAAAAATGGATTAAATTGGAAGGAACCAATTGGGGAGGGGGGGGGGGACTCGGGAGCTCTGGTGGCCTAGTGATAAGAAGCTGTGCTTCAATCCCAAAGGCACATGGTTAAAATCCACCAGCTGCTCCAGAGAAGAAACAAGGATGAGCAATCACCTTTCCTGCAATTTACTGCTGTTGAAAACTTGCTGAGGGGTCAGCAATGGGTCAGCTCCAACTTGAGGGCACACAACAACAATAGTAGCAAGGGGAAACAAAGATACTGCAGAAAAATCATTAAGTCCCACGCCCCCTCCCTTATCTTCTACCACAGCTGTTGTTGTTGACTGCCTTTGAGCGGAGTGCGGTTCAGTCTACCACAGAAAGGATAGAATTAAGGGATCCAAATGGAACATTTTTTTTAAACTCTATTTAGAAATTTTTCAAAAATACACAGTTTAAAAAAAATAAAGAAGCATAGCAATATGCTACTACCAATGTAAAAAATGAAAGGAATATATTTGCTGGCATTTATATATATAAAATAGCTTTAAAATAAATTAACAATATAGAGAAAACTTGGCGATTGGGGGAAATAGGTGAAAGTAATTTTCAACCAGATGAATGAAAGTGTTCTTTAATGTTACATTTCAAGTATCCCTTATCATTTTAGAGCAAAAATCTGTTTTCTAGAAGTATTTTCTTGTAAAAAATAATACATATACAATTAAAAGGCAAAAACTAAGAATAAAATTCTATCACCTCCACACCTTAGTAATTTCTGTCTTCTGACCTGGGTCATCTTGTACTTCACCTGTCAAAACAAAAATCAAGAATTAAAAGTAAATGAAATTGCTTCCTCCATGAACAACTACCTCTTGTGCCATGAGCCCAAAAGAAGTGGATGGTGCCCAACTACAATTACTGAACATTTTAATCAAACATAGAAGAACCCTTATAAAAAGGAGGAAACTTAGACCCCAATTACAAATTTCAGGGACTATGGACTTTCTGGAACCTTAAAAGCTGAATAAGCCCTTGAAACTATTGCTCTGAGAGAATCATTAAACACTAAACTAGGAATATACCCTAAAGTTTTCTTAAAATCAAAAAGTTTTGGTAAACTAGTGAAAAGTATCTGTCCTGAGCACTGTGCTCTTTTATAAAATATCTATACAGAATTAAAATGTCAACAAGAATTGAAAGATTAGACAAGAACCTTTGGCAGGGTGGTGAAATCTTGTTACCAGGGGATTAGCAACTCAGAAAAGGGGGAGAGAACTATTGCATAATGTTTACAATGATTGAAAAATTTAATCAATGTCACTGACTTCACTGAAACCATGTTGAATTGGTGTATTTTGTGTGTGTGTGTGTGTGTGTGTGTGTGTGTGTGTGTGTACAATTTCAGTCAGATTATTTTTAAGTGAAATGGAAACTAACTTTAGACACTTAGCTTTAAGGAATATATTTATTACAGAATCAATATTCAATGGCAATATGGGTTCAAATACAGACTTTCTTAGGAGTGTTCTCAAATTCTAAACCTAGACATGCTAATTAACACAGAGAAATACTCAAGTTTTGTTCTATATAGAACTAAAATGCAGCAGTCATCAAACATACAGGGAGCTTTCACCTATATTTTTCTGCATTTTGTCCTGTAAATTTTCCAATTATGTTGTTGGATTTCAAATTTGTTGTTGCAATAACATATTTACAAAAGAAAAGATAAATTTGCATCTTCTATCTTGTTCCCTGCAGGAGAAAGATGGGCAATCTACTCCAGTGTGATCTGTCGTTGTTAGGTGCCATTGAGTTGAGTCTGATTCACAGCAACCTAGGAACCACAGACCTGAACCTTGTCCTATCCTGTGCCATCCTTACCATCTCTGCCACACTACAGCCATTGTTGCAGTCACTGTGTTGATCCATTTAATTGGAGGTGTTCTCCTTCTCTAGCATGCCATCTTTCCAAACATGATGCTACTTACCAAAGAATAGCTTCACCTAGCTATGAGAGATGATGCTTCACAATCTTTGTGTCCAGTGAGCACTCTGGCAACACACTCCCCAAGACCTATCCATTTGTTCTTTTGGAAGTCCGTGGGATATTCAGTACTCTTCTCAAAAACCACAGCTCAAGGCTTCAATTCTTATTCTGTCATCCTTACTCATTGTCTAGATTGTTCATGTGTGGCAAGTGATTGAGAAGACTAGACCCTGAATAAGGCACACCTTGTACCCTCCAAAAACCCAACAGAGGGTCAGCTTTGAGTCAGTGCCTACTTCATCGCACATAACAACCACAACGTTACTACCACTGTTATGGAATCCAAACTGACAGCCCAGACAGATCAGTTCTATGCAATGATAGAATTCAATGACAGCATCTTTGTCAAGCTATGTTTTAGGCCAGCTGTACCTGCATAACCATAAGATCAAATTAACATGAAAATTTTAAATTATGTCAGCACTACTTGCATATAGAGAAGATAGCCAACTATGTTCTTAATATGAAGCTGAGATGTGCATCCTGTAGACAATGCGGAAAATACAGGCTGTTTATTGTATAAACTAAAAATCATTAATAATCCCATCACCCAGAGATAAGCAGTCTAGAGAGCTTGGAGTGGTTTGTATTTATTGGGGTTTTTCTTCACTGCTCATGTGTACACGTGTATATGCTTGTATTTATCATGTTGTTGTTGTTATGTACTATTGAGTTGCCTGCAACTCATAGTGACCCTATTTACATTAGGTCTAAAACCTGCCCTATCCCGAGCCAATCTCATCATCACCAACAAACCTAATAATCCCATGTCTCCAGTTACTAAGTCCATCTATCTCATCCTGGGTCTTCCTCTCCTGCACTGTCCTTCCATCCTTCCAAGCATGATATCCCTCTCCAGGGATTTGTCCCCCCTGGCCACATGCTCAAAATATGTGAGACAGAGCTTCAAAATCTTGGTCTCCAGGGAGCAGCTTGGTTTCAACCTCTCTGGCAGATCTGTTTGTTCTCCTGGCAGTCCATGTTATGTTCAACACTATTTACCAGCACCACAGCTCAAAGGCATTGATCCTTCTTCTATCCTTATTGTCTAACTCTCTGATGCATGGCAAGTAATTGTGAAGATCATGGCCTGGAGTAGACACACCTTAGTCTCTAGACTTATGTTATTGCTCTTCAATACTCTAGAGAGGTCCCTGACCACAGATTTTCACAGTGCAATTTGTCTTTGATTTCCTGATTCCTGGTGACAAGAGTGTTGATTGTGGAACCAAGCTAAAGTTGTCAACAATCTCAATCTCTTCTCCATCCATCATAAAGCTGCCAATTGGCCCAGTGATGAAAATTTTTGTTTTCTTTATGTTGAGCTTCAATCTATATTGAAGATTGTCATCCTTGACCTTCTTGCAGCAAAAGCCTTATGTCCTTTTCCACTTCAGAAAGCAAGGTTGTATCATCTGCATAATGCAGGTTGCTGATGAGTCTTCCTCCAATCCTAACACCACATTCCTCCTCATAAAGCCCAGCTTCCTGAATTATCTGTTCTGCATATACATTGA
>NW_006400897.1:0-1586 GCF_000299155.1 Elephantulus edwardii | reverse complement strand
ATAATTCAGCAGGATCTTGCTTGAATGTGATATTAGTGATACTGTTTATCATAGTGATCATATATTTCTAGTTATTATTATTTTAAACAATTGACAACGTGAGAATTTTCCCAGTCTCACTCTCTTGACTCATTAAAAGTTCCTTGTGAACTTAATTTTTCAAAATTGCCCATGTTTATGGAAGGAGTATCATTTATTGTAGTTTCTTCTGTTTTAGGTAATTTAAGCTGTCTCCATCCCCATTTTTGCTTGACATTTAAAGATATAGTAACTATTTCAATGATTATCCTTCCTATTATAATAAGAATTCTAGGAATCCATCCTGTGCCAGCAATTTACATTATCACTAATCCTTATAGCAAACTTGAAGATCTTCTTTCCACTTTATGGATAAGGAAACGCAACATCAGAGAGTTTAAAGTGGCATGACTTAAACTAAAACTAAAGTAGCTTAGTGGTTTGTTTTTTTTTTAAAGCGAGTCATTTTTTTCCCCCTAAACAGTTTTATCATCACAAAAAGTCCTTGTCAAATGGTCAGTGTGTGTGTGTGTGTGTGTGTGTGTGTGTGTTGGGGGGTTTTGCACACATCTGAATTTGGAATGATGTACAGCTGTACAAGAAAGGACTTTGGACTAGTACATAAACACAGTCAAGCACCTGGAATTTAAGTTCCAAATTCACTGTGGTTATTTTATACTCATTACTCTAAATGCGGTAACTCTACTAATTCTGGAATTTTTTAGAACAATTTTTCTTTTAGTAAAATGTATCCTCAATGAAAATCCATTAATAGAGCTGGGGATAGAAATGAAAAAAGATAAAGATGTCTAAGAAAGTGCTGGTTCTGAGTCAGAAAGTAGATTTTTACAAGTCATAGCAGGATGCCAAATTTTCCCAAAGCCTGTATTTAAGGCATAAATGTATCCAAACTGTCTGGGGGTCGGGGGAGAAGGACAATTCTGAAATAATAGGAACACGTTTTATTAATTAAGAATTGTTTATGGTATTAAAACACATAAAATTCATGTCCATTAAGTCAGAACTGACTCATAGCTAACCCGCCACTGGACTTCTGAGGCTGTAAATGTAAACTGCCTATTTTTCTCCTTCAGTGGTGATAGATTCTAAATCACCAGAGAGGTGTGGCCTTTTAGTTAGTCCAAATCTAGTAGATCACAAGAGCATTATAAAATCCTAAGTTTTACTTTTCAACTTAAATTTTAAATCTTAGGATTACTTGAGTTTTCATTTAGGTTTAACTACTGAAGCCATAGGTTTAAATTAATTAAAGGTCTTAAGGATTATTTAAATCTTACATAAAAATTACTTTAAAGTAATTAAAGGTCTAAGGAGGGGGGGGAACCTTCATTGAGTTGGGACCAAATCATAAGTGATCCTCCAGCAGGTGTTCAGAGACTATAAATCACATGAGGGGAAACCACCCATCTTTTCCCCACAGAGCAATGTGGATTCAAACTGTCCACCTTTGAATTAGAAGCACAACTTCTTAACTACCAGGCCAAAAAAAAAGAGCTACTAAAATTTTTGGTTGCTGTCCTGCTTTGTCCTCCTTATCTATTCATGAG
>NW_006400896.1:9304-13158 GCF_000299155.1 Elephantulus edwardii | reverse complement strand
TGTGAAAGAGCATATAGGACTTGCATTAGTATTTCTTGTAAAGTTGTTCTCTTTTTTACCAATTCCTTAAGTTCCTGCTTTTCTGAAAATGACCGGGTTTCCCCTTCATATTTGACAGGCAGCTTTTCTGGGTACAGGATTGGCAATTGTTTTGGCAATTGTTTTCTTTCAGCCTCCTGCATATGCCATCCCATTGTCTTCTTGCTTGCATAGTCTCTGCTGAGAAGTCAGAATTTAATTGGTTTTTCTTTGTAGGTAACTCTTTGTTTTTCTTGTGCTGCCTTTTTTTTTTAAACTTTGATTTTAGTTTATTATAAACCAGGACACAAACAATACAAAGGATATTCATGAGTTCAAGGGAAAGGGTATGCGTGACTGGTACTCCTTGGTGTTCCCCTTTGTCTCTTAAAGAGATGTGCCTAAAGTTAGTGGTCTCATTCTGAGAAGCATGAGAAATTCAGTTACACAGAAGAACCTCTTACTACAGATTCTCTGCCTAACATGCAGGACACCCAGTAATGTCCATCAGTTTCAGTAGCATGGCTGGGGGTGGATGCCTAGAAAGTTTCATCAATATCCTAGAAGTCCTGAGTTTAAGACTAATATAAGTGTTGATAGTTACTCAGTAGTGCTACAGTAGTTCTGGCAATCTGCTTCTACAGAGATGTTTTTGTTATTACTGCTTGGGTTACTTCTGACTAATGAGTATCAAACTCACTGCCATTGAGTCAGAATTGGCTCATAGCTGACCTTCCAGAGGGCTTCATGGTTGTAAGTTGCCTAGGAAAAGATTGTCCATAGTTCTGAGAGGTTGCTAGTGAATTTGAACCACCAGACAGGCATGGCTATTGACTTAGCAGTACTATTCTCTATAGACTAGGCCACTAGAGCTCCCTCTTAGGTTAATTGCTGTTTTGAGATGCCATGAGGCTGAGTACTACTCATAGCGTCCCTGTGAGCAACAGATCTGACTCTTTCCCTATCTCAAGCTCGGTATGTTTGAGCCCATTGCTACATTCATTGTGCGAATCTATCTTGTTGAGCATTTTCCTCTCTTTCTCTGACCTTCACCTTCCTCAACATGATGTCTTTTTTCAACAACAAGCTGACAACATACATGAAGTATGAGGGAAATTAATTGTTACAGCTAAGAAACCTTGAATCAGTACATGCTCTTGGCTAATTTTATGCATTATGCCCATATTATTCTTGTTTTGGATATTCCAAGAACTCTTCTGCCAGTCCTTCTGTCCCAATTGTATTTTCTTATGATTTAATGCATATTTCTTCCAAATGAGACAACGGATGTATAATTAAGACTTTTTTTATTTTTAAAAGGACTTTAAATATGTCTAGAGGTTCCTGAAGCACTTGCTGTAGAAGGTCAAGGACTATAGTCTTTAATATGGATAGAAGCTCAACATCAGGAAGACAAAGACTCTCACCACTGGCCTTATTGGTAACACCATGATAAATGGAGAAGAACTTGAGATTGGTAATAATTTCAGCTTGCTCAACTCCACAATCAACACTCTTGGCACTAGCAGTCAGAAAATTAAAAGACGAATTGCATTGGGTAAATCTGTTGTCAGGGGTCCCTCCAGAGTACTGAAAAGCAATGTTGTCAGTCCAAAGGCCAAGGTCTGCCTAATCCAGGCCATGGTCTTTGCAATTACTTGCTGTGCATCAGAGAGCTGGACAATGACTAAGGACGACAGAAGAAGAATCGATGGCTTCAAATTGTGGTGTTAGAAAAGAGTCTTGAACATACAACTGACCCAAGAGAAAAAATAAGTCTGTCTTGGAGAGGATGAAACCAAGTTTCTCTTTGGAGGTTAGCATTTTGAAGCTCTGTCTCACATACTTTGGGCATGTGGACAGGAGATACTGGTCCTTTGAGAAGGACATCATGCTCAGAAAGGTAGAGGGACAACACAGATGAAGAAGATCTTGGATGAGATGGATTGAAACAGTAACTAGGGTGATGGGAGTTGGTGTGTTGGAATTAGTGAGTCTGGCTCAGGACATGGCAGGGTTCAGAGCTGCTGTACGGTGGGTTATAGGCAACTGGACAGCACATAATAACAACAAAAACAGAGGTTACTGATTCTGATAAGCCTTAACATAAAAATCTAAGTGATTTAGAGCAAATAATATTTCAACTACAGACTATATATATTTTATATATCATAAAACAATTTGTCTTATTTGGGGAAGCTGGAGAGCATTGCATCTCAGTTTGATCATTGCTATAAGCTCATTTCCCATCTCACTGTCCTTTATAACCTGTCGTCTCCATACTCATAAGGCTATTTTTTACCATTTACTAAGATTTCTCTTTCAAGCACAAATTTGTATATATTTTGGAAAAGAAAGATTTCCTGAAGAATGCTGGCTGGCTACCAACCTTTCAGTCTCCACATTTGCTGCTGAGGCTTTATGGAAAATACTCCCTCCTTAGCTTTCTTCAGTATTGTATCCCTGGCTTAGTTGGAAAGGTTATACTGCATCCTGAAAAGCCAGGCCAGCAGGATTTGGGCTTGAAGTGAATATCCCTAGGCTTTTCGATGCTTATTTCATGGACAGAATTGCTCTGTTGGACATTAGCTCATCAGATCTCCTATCTGCTTTTGATACTTTCTGTTGTAGAGCTAAGAGATTATTTTCTTCCCTAAATACTGTTTTAGGATTGATTCCTGGGAAGCTAATTTAGAATTGGTTTTGGATGTTGAGATATACACACCACTCCCTCCAAGAAGGGATGAAAAAGCTTATTATTAATGTTTGAGGTTTTCTAGGAAGAGCAGAGAAAGCCTCTAAGCTGGTCCAAAATTACTTCAGAGAGCAGGGAAAGGAGATTATCCTAGAATTTTTGATGGTTAAGGAGTGTAGCTGGGATGTGTAGCTGGGATGAGTTTTCAATTTATGGGAAGTGGCTGGCATGGCTTGACTCTCCTAACGGTATTCTAGAATGCGTACCCAGAAGGGTGCACTCTGGTTTTCTTTTCAGTTTTTCCACATGCAGTGCAGACTGCACCCTATCAAGAGTGGGGAACTTGAATACTTGAGTCTTGTGGACTTGTTCATCTTTTTTGCGGAATGACTGGATGTGATGAGCTAAGCCGAGAGATAACTGTCCTGACTGTCTCGAATTACAGGACTAACAAATGGTGCTGTTGAAAAGCATTGCTCAAAGTACAACCTGACCTTCCAAGTCTCTGTTTTTCTTCTTCCTTATGGTTCAGAGGTAGATACTCCCCTCTGGGCCATGATGGTCTCCTGTATCTTCTTCCTGCTGTTGAATCAGCCTGGACTAATGGTGATCCCATTCCCAGTGAAGCAAAATGCTGCCTGGTTCAGTATCATCCCTATGACAGGTGACAGATTGGACGGTTGTGATCTATGGAGTTTTTATGACTTGATTTTTGGAGTTGGTCCCCTGGTCTTTCTGCCTTTGTCTTGAATCTGCAGAAACTTATTCAGGAGCACAGCAACACACAAGTCTCATTGATGGACAGTTGATGGCTGTGTGAGATGTATTAGTTGGAAATCCACTCCTGGTCTCCCTCACATGCTGTTGTAGTTAAGTGTTGTCCAGTTGACGACAAATCATAATGACCCTCTAAACAGCAGATATGAACATTGCCTTGTCTGGGACCATCTTCATAATCTCCCCCATGCTCGATCCCAATATTATACTCACTGTGTCAATGCATTTCACTGAGGATCTACCTCTCTTTCGCTGACCCTCTACTTTTATAAGTGTGATGTGTTTTCCTTTTTTAAAAAAATTAATATTAATTTCAATGCAAATGTACAGAGACTTTGGATTTCATTCATTGTTGCACTTTTCT
>NW_006400896.1:2882-7779 GCF_000299155.1 Elephantulus edwardii | reverse complement strand
TCTGGCAGCTCCCTGTTGATGATTGTTTCAGCCAGTTTTGATTCTTTGTCATGGGTTTGCTTGCATGTGATATTAATGACTTTATTGGATAATTTTCACACTCTGGAAGATCATCTTTTTTTTTTAAATGGAAACAAATATGGATCTCTTCCAGTTATTTGACCAGGTAATCATCTTCCAAATTTCTTGGTATAGACTAGTGAGCATGTCTAGGGCTGTATCTGTTTCCTGAAATATCTTGGTATTTTATCAATTCTTGGGGACTTTTCCCTTTCCCAATGCCTTTAGTGAGGCTTAGACTTCTTCCTTCAGTACTGTTGGTTCTTGATCATATACTACTTCCTGAAATGTTTCAGTGTTGACCAATTATTTTTAGTGCAGTGACTCTATGTAGTCTTCCCATCTTCTTTTGATGCTTCTTATATTATTCAAGATTTTCCCCACAGCATCTTTCAGTATTGCAACTTGAAGCTTGAATTTGTTTTTCAGGTCTTTCAGCATGAAAAATTCCTCTTACATTCCTGCCTTTTGTTTTTCCAACTCCAGGTTTTTGCACATTTTGTTATAATACTCTACTTTGTTGTCTTGAGCTGCCTTGTGAATTCTTCTGTTCAGCTTTCTTACTTCAGCATTCCTTTCCATTGCTTTGGCATCTTAATGTAGAAAGTGAGAATTTAAAAAAAAAAAAGAAAGTGAGAATTTTACTAGTGAACGAGCACCCCCCTCAATAATAAATTTGAAACAGTAAAAAAGGGATATTTAATTAGAAATACTTTTCAGCAACTAGTGGTTGTTGGTTAATATAATGTACAAGTAAAATCTTGCTGAAGATGATTAAAAATGGCTGGATCAATTAATCAAAAGGAAACTTATAGAAATTAAAGCTAGATTCAGAAGAGATTGGCATGAGGGATACCATTGCTGAAATCAAAGAGTTCTTGGCTGAAAACAGAACATGTCAGAAAGATGTTTACTTGTGCTTTATTGATTATGCAAATATGTTCTGGAAGCTGTGTGGATCACAACAAATTACGGATAATATTAAGCAGAATGAGAATCAAAGAAGATTTCATTGTGCTCATGTAAAAGTATACATAGATCAAGTAGCAGTTGTTCAAACAGAACAAGGGAAACATGGTTTAAAATTAGGAAAGGTGTGCATCAGGACTATATCCTTTCTACATACCTCTGCAGTCTGTATGCTGAACAAATAATTTGAAAAGCTGAGCTCTATGAAGAAGAATGTGGCATCAGGATTGGAGAAAGATAATCTATAATCTGTGTTATGCAGATGACACATATTTGCTTGCAGAAAGTAAAGACTTGAATAATTTATTTCAGAAGATCAAAGACAACAACCTTCAATATGGATTACATATTTAAATAAAAAAAAACAAAAAAAAAAAAAAAAAATTTAAATAAAAAAAAACAAATATCCTCATCACTGGAACAGTAGGCAATATCCTGCTAGATGGAAAAAATGTTGAAGTTCCTAATGATTTTATTTTACTTGGATCCACAATTAATACCCTTGGTAACAGCAGTCAAAAAATCCGACATATTGCTTTGGGGAAATCTATTGTCCAGGACCTCTCCAAAGTTCTAAAGAGCAAAGATGTCAGTTTAAGGGAAAAGAGGCACCTGAGCCAAACCTTAGTATTTTCAGTTGCTTCCTACACTTTTTAATGTTGGAATGAATAAGGAAGACTGAAGTAGAATCTAGGCCTTTGAATTGAAGTCAACATTAGAGTATCAAATATTCTATGATTTTCCCAAAGAACAACTAGATCTTGAAGGAAGCGTAACCAGAGAGTTCCTCATAGGCAAGGATGGCAAAATTTTGTTTCTCATATTTTGGGCATATTTTCAGAGGGAACCAATCCCTGGAAAGAGACAGCATACTAGGAAAGGCAGAGATTCCATGAGAGAGAGAAAGAACCTCAACGAGATGGGTTTATACAGTGACTACTATAATAGACTTGAACATGACAGAAGTCATCAGGAATGGGGCAAGATAGAGCAAAGTTCAGATCTACTGTTCATAGGGTCAACTATGAGTAGTAGTTAATTCAATAGCACCTAGCAACAATAATAGTTATTGGAATTCTGAATGATAGAATATGGTTATCATTATGACATATCTATGGATTATGGTCTTACCTCCAACAATGAGAGGAAAATTCTGGGCGTTCCATCTTTTATTTTTAGGGCTCCGATCCCTCAGTCACTGCTTAGTTTCGGAGAGCCTACTCACCCTGGTGAAATGTCTTTGGGTGATACTTTAACTTCCTCTTGGTTTCACTTTCTTTCTGACTTTGGTGATTTCCTGCTATCTCTGGTTCATCTCCTCATCTTGCATGCTCCTCACATTCAATCCCCACTCCTCTGTCGGTGGTCATATTGTTATGGTGTTGGCAAGTTTCATAAGAGCTCTAAAACTGAAGATCTTCACCCTGAAACCCACAGCGTCCCTTTTCAGCAGGAAGTAGCTAAGAGAATACGCCATCCCCTTTTCCTTATGAATCAGGGTCTCTCTCAGGAAGGAGTGATAGGGAATGGCAAAGGACACACTGACAAAGGAGATTAATCAGAACTGGCTTTGACAAGCACTGTGGCAACTGGACAATAAAAACAGACTTTCAAGGAGGGAAAAAAGAAAACAAACTGGGGAGGAGGGTAGAGAAAATAGTGCAACAATGAATGAATGAAAACCCAAAATCTCTGTAAATGTTCATTAAAATCAATAAAATTTAATAAAAAAAAAGAGCTCTCAGACTAAGATGAACTAGTAATAAAGACCTGGAGATCTACCTCAAAAATCAGGTGATGAAAACTTTATAGATCCCCATGGTCTGATCCACAACGAATCATAGTGCAGAACTGGGTAGCATTTTCTTCTGTTGTGCATGGAGAGGACATGCATTGGGGCTGATTGTATCATGGTTAACAATAGCAGCGACCGAGGATGAACACATTGGGATTTTCATTCTGTTTTTCTTGAGTTTCCAGATTGTGTTCTAGCAATGGTGAACAAACTCAACATCTCTATTTTATGTGGGCATTATTTCTGGCAGGGTTCTTGTTTTCTTGCTTGGGTGGAAGATAATATCTGGGGATGTGCTTTCTTCTTGGGAGGTCCTGGGAGTTTATAACAGAGGCTTTAGTCTTTGTTAGAAGGTTTCTATTCTTTCCTAAAATGTTCTCAGAATCTCCATGCCAAAACCAAGATCGCTTTATTAGTCACCCAACAATGGAGGAGGAGAGACTCCCACTTCTCAAATACTTCCACTTGAAGTCATTTGAGAACTTTTCATGACCTTGACAAACTCATGGAATTAATTTGTAGTAAGAGTGATGATAGGGACCAGTCCTTGGAGAGAAACATCATGCTTGGAAGGGTGGAGAGACAGCACAAGTGAGGAAGATCCTGTATGAGATGGATTGATTCAGTGACTGGGGTAATGGGGCAGGTGTGTCAGAGATGATGAAATTGGCTCAGGGTAGAGGTTACTATGAGGTCACTACATAGGGTCACTGTGAGTTGGAGTCTACTCAATGGCACATAACAACAAGAGTGATGATGGAGGAGCATGCATCATGTTTTTCAGCCGCTGGACAACATCTCAGAACTCTTCCTTTTTGCCTTCATAAATCTTTATTTATTGTCCAACTTTTAAAAAAACATGCATATAAAGCAATTGAAAGTATCATTGCTTGGATCAGACACGCCTTACTCTTTTTTGCTTTTTTGTGATTTTAATGAAAGTTTACAGAATATTTGGATTTCATTCACGCACTATTTCACATTTTCCTCCCTACACCCCAGTTTGCTTTTTAAAATTTTTTTTATTATTAATTTTAATGAACATTTACAGAGATTTTTGGATTTCCATTCATTCACTGTTGCACTTTTCTCCCCGCCCACTCTACCCATCCCCAGTTGGCTCTTCTCTTTGAAAAGTAAAAGAAAAATTCCTTTATTGGTATACAATCCCCGCCTCACTCCCCCACCCCCACCCTGAGTATACTCCACTCTGCTACCTTCATTTCGGACTCTTATGATAATCATAATACCCTATAATATATTGCTTTTAAACTGTTCTCTCCCTCATCCGTTTCAGTGCAGTATACACAATTTATCCAGTTTTTCTCATTCTTACCCCAACCCTGATACCAATCCCATTGTACAACAGTGGCACTATGCAGTGTTTGTCCTTTTGTGACTGAGATACCTCACTCAGCATAATGTCCTTGAGGGTCACCCATTTTGAATAATATTGCATGAGTTCCTTGTTTTCCAATGCAGCATAGTATTCCATTGTGTGAATATACCACAGCCTCTCTGTCCATTCATTTGTTGATGGGCACTTAGGTTGTTTCCAACTCCAGTAGTCCTAATCCACAACATAAACAGTCTTCCAAGTATCCTGAAAAATCTACAACCAGGAGAAGATAAAATAGATAAATGGGATCTTCTAAGTATCAAATCCCTATGCACATCCAAAAACTTCTCCAACAGGGTAAAAAGGGAAGCCACAGACTGGGAAAAGTATTTGGTAATGACATGTCAGGTAAGGGATTTATATCTAGAATTTAGAAAATATTTGAGCACCACAACAAGATAAATGTAAATAATCCAGTAGAAAAATGGGCACAGGATATGAACAGACACTTCACCAAAGAAGACATTCAGATGGCCAATAATCATATGAAGAAATGTTCAAAATCCCTAGCTCTAAGAGAGATGTAAATCAAGATAACTATGAAATATCATGTCACCCCAGAAAGACTAGCAAAATTTAACAGAACAGCAAGCAACAAATGTTGGCGAGGTTGTGCAGAGACTGGAACCCTTATTCACTGTTGGTGGGAGTGTAAAATGGTGCAACCACTATGG
>NW_006400896.1:0-542 GCF_000299155.1 Elephantulus edwardii | reverse complement strand
AGCCAGTTCTGATTAATCTCCTTTGTCAGTGTGTCCTTTGCCATTCCCTATCACTCCTCCCTGAGAGAGACTTCACCGTGATTCATAAGGAAAAGAGGACGGCATGTTCTCTTAGCTACTTCCTGCTGAAAAGGGACGCAGTAGGTTTCAGGGTGAAGATCTTCTCTCACTACTCTAAAGGGCCCCTTTGGCAATAGGATGAATGTCTTCTTTGGTGAAGTATCTATTCATATACTATGCCCCTTTTTGCAACTGGGTTATTTATCTTTATCTTGTTGTGGTGCTGGAGCATTCTATAAATCCTAGATTTAAGTCCCTTATCAGACATTTTATTACCAAAAACTTTTTCCTACTCTGTGGCTTTCCTTTTTACCCTGTTGGAGAAGTTTTCATGTGCATAGGGTATAGATTCTAAGAAGGTCTCGTTCATCTATTTTATTCTCTCCTGGTTGTAGGTTTTTTTGATGCTTGAGAGAATGTTCATATTGTAGATTAGGGGTTCTAGAGTTCTTCCAAGCTTTTCTTTCTTTTTCTTTTTTTTT
>NW_006400895.1:10696-13110 GCF_000299155.1 Elephantulus edwardii | reverse complement strand
ATGGCATATACAGAAAGTTGAAAAAACAGAACAAAACAAAAAACCCAGAATTGTTGGCCAAAGATCCTGTTCACAATAGCAAGGAGTTGGAAACAATCTAAGTGCCCATCAACAAAAAAATAGATAAGCTGTGGTATATTCATACAATGGAATACTACACTGCATTGAAAAACAAGGAACTCATGCAATATTATTCAAAATGAGTGACCCTGGAGGACATTATGCTGAGTAAAATATCTCAATCACAAAAAGACAAATACTACATAGTGCCATTGTTGTAGAATGGGACTGACATCAGCGTTGGAGTAAGACTAAGAAAAACTGCATAGATTAATGTATAATGCATTGAAACAGATGAGGGAGAGAACAGTTTAAAGGCGCTATATGACAGGGTATTATGATTATCACAGGAATCCAGAATTATGGTTGCATAGTGGAGTGCATTTGGGGTGGAGGGGTGGGGACGGGGGTGGGGGGATTGTATACTAATGAAGAAGTTTTTTTTTTGCTTTTCAAAGAGAGGAACAGACTGGGGGTAGAGAAAAAAGTGCAACAATGAATGAATGGAAATCCAAAATCTCTGTAGATGTTCATTAAAACTAGTAAAATAAAATAATTTTAAAATAAAGGAGAAATTACACTCTTTACAGAAAAGAAGGAAGTTAAGGAATTTGTGAAAGGAACACCAAATCTACAAGAACTTTTAAGGGCAGTCCTCCATATAGAGACACCAAAGGAAAATGGATCGACCATAGTAACTAGAAGCAGCAAAAACAAAAGAAACACAGCAAAATGGCAATGATAAAACCTGTCCTGTCAATAATCACACTTTATGTGAGTGGACTAAATGCACCAGTGAAGAAAAAAAAGAGTAGCAGAATGAATAAAAAAACAACAGACACATATAAGAACTAAAGCAAGAAAAACTCAAAATTAGAGGCTGGGGAAAAAGATACTAAGCAAATGACATCCACAAAAAAGCAGGAATGGCAATACAAATCATTCATAAAATAGACTTCAGAATGAAAACCTCCAGAAAAAACAAGGAAGGGCACTATATAGTTATTAAAGTCACAGAACCTCAAGAAAATCTTATTGGCCAATATATATGCACCAAATGATAGAACTTTTAAGTATATAAAACAATTGTTAACAGAATCGAAGAGAAACTATACAGTCAGCCAACTCGACCTTGTGAATATATTACAAGCACTGCACCTGATCAATTAACTTTCTTCTCGAGTGCACATGGTGCATTGTCCAGAATTGATTACATATTAGTGCACAAAGCAAACTTCAACAAATTCAAAACCATAGAAATAATAAAAAGTGCTTTCTTGGACCACAATGCCATGAAACTAGAAATTAACCACAAGAGGATAAAACTACTATTGTGGAAGTTAAAAAACATCTTGCTAGGACATAATTGAGCCCTGGTGGCCTAGTGGCAAAAAGGTGTGCTACAATCCTGAAGGCAGGCTGTTAGAGGACACCAGCTGCTTCATGGGAGGATGAAGGAAAATCTCCTCCCGTGTGATTAATTGCCTCTGAAAACCCACTGAAGGGTCAGCTGTGGGTTGGTTTAGACTCTATGGTACACAACAAAAACAACAATGACAGGACATGATTGGATTATAGGAGAAATAAAGAGTGAAATAAAAAGGTGTTTGAAACAATGATAATGCAAATACAACATAAGAAAACCTCTGGGATACAGCCAAGGCAGTCCTCAGGGGGCAGTTCATAGCAATAGACGAACACATAAAAAGAAAAACAAACAAAAAAGCTAAATTAATGATCTAACTCAACACCTTCATTAAATTGAAAAAAGCTATAATCTAACCCCTAGCCTCCAGAAGAAAGGGAATTATGAGAACAAGAGCTGAAATTAATGAAACAGAAAACAAAACAAAAATTGAAAATGCCAAAAACACCAGGAGCTGTTTTTTTTTTCAAAAGGTTCAATAAAATTTACAAACCATTGGCAAATTTAACAAAAGAAATAAAAGGGAAGACACTAATAACTCAATTAAGGAATGAGGTAATACCATAAATGAACCAGAAGAAATTATATCTATAATATTGGGATATTATAAAAAGCTATACTTGGATAAATTTGAAAACTTAGAGGAAATGGACAAGGGACTTGAAACTCATGCCCTACCCAGATTGACACGAACAGATCTATAATGCTTGGACAGACAAAAGAAGAAATTGAGCAAGTCATAAAAAGACTCTACTACAAAACAAAACAAAAAACTCTGCACCTTCATGATTAAATTCTACCAAACATTCAGAGAAGATTTATCACCAATTCTACTTAAATTATTTCAAAAAATAGAATATGAAGGAACACTCCCAGAGACAGTCAAACAAGCAGGCAAAGATATTGCAAAAAAAAAAAAAAAAAAAAA
>NW_006400895.1:4781-10596 GCF_000299155.1 Elephantulus edwardii | reverse complement strand
AAGAAAGGAAGAAAGAAAGAAAGAAGGAAAACTACAGAAAAATATCTCTCATGAATTTAGATACAAAAATCCTTAAAATCCTAGCCAATAGAATGCAAAAATGTATTAAAAAGAAAGAAAAATAATTCATCATGACCACATTAGATTAATAATGGGCATAATTCACCACATTTAAAAGCTATAATATGAACTATGATTCTAGTAATTAATGCAGAAAAGACATTTGACAAAATTCAACACATCTTCTTGATTAAGACACTCAGTAAAATGGGAATAAAAGATAATTTCCTCAACATAATGAAAAGTATGTACACCAAAGCAAGAGCCAATATCATTCTCAATGGAGAAACATTAAAAGTTTTTCCTTGTGAACGGGGGGCCAGACAAGAATACCCACTGTTCCACTTCTATTCAATATTGTATTGGAAGGAGTTGTTAGGGCAATTCAACAACAACAAAAAAGTAAATAAAAGGCAGCCAGATTGGCAAAGAGATAATTAAACTGTCATTACTTGCAGATGATATGATAATGTATACAGAAAAGCCAAGGGTCAACAAATAAACTATTATAGCTAATAGACCAATTTAGTAGAATGACAGTATACAAGATCAATATCCAAAATCAGTGGAATTCCTCTAAAGTAACACATAGAATCAGAGAAGGAAACCAAGAAAGCAATATCATTTATGATAGTCAACCATAAATTGACATGTGAGTGAAACTAATTAGAGACACAAAAGACCTATACAAAGAAAACTGCAGAATATTTCTGCTACAAAGAGACACAATAAAAGACCTAAAGAAATGGGGAAAATGTGCCCTGTTCATGGATAGGAAGACTCAATGTTGTTGAAAATGACAATCCTACCCAAAGCAATCTACATGTTCAATGCAATCCCAATACAGAGTCTTAATTAATTTTTCAAGGAGATCAAGAGGGAAATTGTCAAATTTATATGAAGAGGCAAAGAAACACCTAATAAGCAAAGCACTTCTGAAAAACAAAAATGAAGTGGGAAGCATAGTATTCCCTGACCTCAAAATCTGTTACACAGTGGTAGTAACCAAAACATTGCACTTATACAATGGCAGGCAAATAGTTCAATGGAATGGAATTGAGAACCCAGAAATAGACCCATCTATTTATTGTCAACTGATATTTGACAAGGAAACATAACCCAGCAAATAGGGAAGTGACAACCTCTTTAACAAATTGTGCTGGCAAAACTTGGACTGATAACCTGCAGAAAGCTGAAGGGGTATTCAAATTTCACACCATATACAAAAATCAGCTCAAAATGGATTAAAGACATAGGGTTAAAGTTCAGACTATAAAGATCATGAGAGACACTGTAGGACATTTGGCAATGATATCTCAAACAAGTGTTTCATAACAAAAGTTTACAGTATACTACAGGGCCTCCACAAAGAAAAGACTAAAGACTGATAATGCAATCACAAAATAAGCAAGAGACATGGACAGACATTTCACAAAAGAAGAAATTTGGATGACTAATAGACCCATGAAGAAATGTTCAAAATCACTTGCAATATAAAAGATGCACATCAACACTAGAGTGACATACCATTTCACCTCAGTAGAAAACTATAAATGTTGGAGAACTGTGGAGAGATTGGAAATATCATACCCTAGGCATGGGATTGTAAAATGGTATATCTACTCAGGAAGGCAATTTGGCATTTCCTCAAAAAGTTGATCATAGAAATGCTATGTAGTTGTTATGTGTTGTTAAGTCAACTACTATGAGTCATGTTGTTTGTTGTTGTTATGTGCCTTCGAGTCACTTGTGACTCATAGCGACCCTATGTACAACAGCGCTAAACTCTGCTCTGTCCTGTGCCAATTGCACTATCGCCAACACTCCCATCCCAATTATCCCAGTCACTGAATCAATCCACCTCATAGAGGGCCTTCCTCTCCTGCGCCGTCCCTCCACCCTCCCAAGCATGATGTCCCTCTCCAAGGACCTGTCTCTCCTTACAATATGCCCAAAGTATGCTAGACGGAGCCTCAGAATCCTTGCATCCAAGGAGCCACCCGGTTTAACCCTTTCCAGGACAAATCTAACAACCTTATAAACAATAGCTTTGAATTTTGCCCTATTTTGAGCCAATCTCAAGGTCTCTGACACACCTGCCCTTATTGTCACAGTCACTGTGTCAGTCAATCTTGTTCAGGGTCTTCATCTCCTATGCTAATCCTCGACCTTTTCAATCATGATGGTTTTTCTCCAAAGACTGCTCTCTCATGGCAACACACCCAAAGTATTTGAGGTGGAGTTTCAAAATCCTTGCCTTCAAGGAGCAACCCAGATTCACCCTATCCAGGACAGACCTGTTTCTTTTCTTGGCTGTGTGTTCAATACTCTTCTCCAGCCCCACAACTCAATGGCCATAGGAGTCAGCTATTCCACTGCTAGGAATATATGAGAGGAAAATAGAACTGATACACAAATGGAGATTTATACCACGATATTACTAGTAGTGTTATTCACTATAGCAAGAACATGAAAACAGCCCAAAAGTCCATCAACAAATCAGTGGGTAGAGAAATTGTGGAGTATTATACACCACTCAGGAGCAATGATTAAAAGAAATATTATATAACCTGGAAGAGGTTAGTGAGCATTATACTGAATGAATTAACTCAGTTTCATAAGTAAAAATGCTGCAAAAGATAATTATTGTAAAAATAGAAGGATAATTACTAAAATACGGATAAGAAATCCAAAAGGGTAAGGGGAGGGGGACAAGAGGGATGAGGATATGGTGGTTGTTGTTGTTGTTATGTGCCGTCAAGTCGTTTGCAACTCATAGCGACCCTATGTACAACAGCCCTAAACCGTGCTCTATCCTGTGCCAATCTCATTGCCTCTGACAAACCCATCCTGAGTACCCCAGTCACTGAATCAATCCACCTCATAGAGTGTCTTCCCCTCCTGCGCCGTCCCTCCACTCTACCCAGCATGATGTCCCTCTCTAAAGACCTGTCTCTCCTTACAACATGTCCAAAGTATGTCAGATAAAGCCCCAGAATCCTTGCCTCCAAGGAGCAGCCTGGTTTAATCCTCTCTAAGATGAATCTATTTGTTTTCTTGGCAGTCCATGGTACATTCAATACTCTTCTCCAGCACCACAGCTCAAAGGCGTCAATTCTCCTTCTATCCTCCCTAGTCATTGTCCAACTCTCTGATGCATAACAAGTGATTGCAAAAACCATGGCCTGTATCAGGCGGACCTTAGTCTCCAGAGAGACACTCTTGCTCTTCAGTATTTTGGAGAGGTCCCTAACCGCAGACTTTCCCATCGCAATACGTTTTTTAATTTCCTGACTACTGGTGCCAAGAGTGTTGACCGTGGAGCCAAGCAAACTGAAGCTGTGAACAATCTCAATCTCTTCACCATCCATTCTGATGCTACTGATTGGTCCAGTGGTTAGAATTTTTGTCTTCTTAACATTGAGCCTCAGTCCATATTGAAGGCTGCAGTCCTTGACCCTCTGCAGTAAGTGCATGAGGTCCTCCTCAGTTTCAGCGAGCAAAGTTGTGTCATCTGCATAACGGAGATTGTTGATAGATCGTCCACCAATCCTAACACCACGCTTCTCCTCATAGAGCCCCGCCTCTCGGATAATCTGCTCTGCATACAGGTTGAAAAGGTATGGAGACAGGACACATCCCTGACGTACACCCTTCCCAATTTTGAACCATGCAGTGTTGCCCTGCTCTGTTCTGACGACTGCCCCTTGGTCCAAGTATAGGTTTCGCATTAGCACGATTCCATTCTTCTCAGAGTCAGCCACAGTTTGTTATGATCCACGCAGTCAAATGCCTTTGCATAATCAATGGAGGGAGGTAAATTATAAAGTCACAGAGTGTGTTGGGCAGAAGGAGGGTCTGATGGAATTAGAATAGATATTGTGGGGAACTGAAAAGACAATGTGACAATTGGCATAGATGAGTGGTGATTAATTTTATAAAACACAGTGTATGAGAATTATCATGTGACACACAATGGGTACGAATTTTGCATGCAACCCAATATACAATTTTTTAAAAAATGGTAAATTAGAGTAATAAGTAATCATGATACACTCAGAGTTCCTTTAATTTTGAATTTACAATGCAAAGAACAAAATTACAATTTGCCCAGTCAAAAATACTTTGTGTTAAAAGAAATCTTGTTGACAGCCAAACCCTGCTCAATGCCCTTAGCTTCAGAGATGCAGAGCATACAATCCACTAAACTTAGTCACTGCCTGGCTCATGATGGATGTAACTGGCATGCCCTCTTTGTGCAAGTGTCTGAAAGGAACAGCTACATCCAAAACCACTTGTAATGTAAGGAATTTATTCTGTGACTTTAAAGTTTATTATTGTCCTATCTCAGCAGCCACTCAGATATACTTAATATAAAGAATTGATATTTGTCTTGAACTCTAATGTTGTTGGTTTTGTTCTTTTTAAAATTTTTATTGTCATCTGAATAAATTACAGAGGAAATTAATTTTTCATTCAAGAATTTGTATACAATTCAGAACAGACATGCAAAGATGGTTCAACATAAGAAAAACAATCAACATAATTCACCATATTAACAAACTAAGTAACAAGAACCTTATGATCTTAGTGATTGGTGCAGGAAAGGTGTTGAGCAAAATCCAACACTCCTTCCTGATCAAGGTACTCAGTAAAATGAGAATAGAAGGGCATTTCCTCAACATCATAAAAAGTATATATGCAAAACAAAGAACCACATAATTCTTAATGGAGAAAGACTAAAAGCATTTTCCTTCTAAATAGGGACAAGACAAGGATGTTCACTGTCACCACTTCCATTCAATAGTGTATTGGAAGTGCTTTCAAGGGCAATACGACAAGAGAAGGAAATAAAAGGCATCGAGGTTGACAAATAGATGATTAAATTATTACTATATGCAGATGATATGATAGTATACACAGAAAACGTCAATTATATTAAAAAAAATTATTAGAGTAAGTAGGCCAATTGAGTAGAATGGCAGCATATAAGATCAATATTCAAAAATCTTTGGGATTCTTCTACAGTAACAAAGGGAACTCAGAGAAGGAAACCAAGAAAGCAATATCATTTACAATAGACAATCAAAAATTGAGATACTTGGGGGTGAACCTAACTAGAGGTACAAAAGCCTTATACAAAGAAAACTACAGAACATTGCTGTAAGACACAATAAATAAAAGACCTAAAGAAATAGAAAAATGTGTCACATTCATGGATAGGAAGATCCAATATGGTAAAAATGACAATACTACTAAAAGCAACCTACATGGTCAACACAATCCCAATACAGACACAAAGTTTATTTTTCAAGGAAATTGTCAAGTTTATTTGGAGAAGCAGGTGACCCAAAATAAGCAAAACACCTCTGAGAAACAAAAATTAAGTGGGAGGAATAGCACTAAAACTTGCTACATAGCAGTAGTAAACAAAACAGCACAGTACTGGAACAATGACAGGCACATAGACCAAAGGAACACAACTGAGAACCCAGAGATAGACCCAGCTATCTATGGTCAGCTGATATTTGACAAGGAAATAAAATCTATCATGTGAGGAAATGACAACCTCTTCAACTAATGGTGCCATCTTTTGCATTTTCTTCCATAGTTGCTCAAGTTGCTACTCATCAATATATTTCTTCCGGATTGTTGGCTCTAGGGTATTTTCTCTCTTAACAGCTTCCATTGTTTCTTTCATCATTTGCTTCTTCTTGAGCTGTTTTTGCTGTTATTATGTGCCATCAAGTCGCCT
>NW_006400895.1:0-4386 GCF_000299155.1 Elephantulus edwardii | reverse complement strand
TATGGTAATGTTTTGTGACGAAGCTATATATTTGTGCTCCATTCTTCTTGAGGGGCTGTCAGTAGTGTTTCCCTCAAAGTTTCTTAATGGCCAACCAGAAATCCTGTTGTTCCCTTTCAAAAATGGTATCTCTGCCCTGCTAGAGCTGTCAAGGTCCCTTCTGCTTAAGCTTAAAGAATCCCACATGGTGCAGCTAGGAAGCAGTATTTCCCTCAAATTACCTGTGATATTGGTAAATCTGGTACTGGACAAAGCAAACAGCAACTGGATGGTGAAACTGTATCATCTCAATCTAGCAGGCAGTTGTTCTGTTGTCAGCTAGGGTGTGAGTCCTCCTGGGTTGGGCCACAGACATTAGCTGATGCTAGGGAAGAGGTGCCTGGAAGACACTCCTGGGCCCATCATGCCACACAGGCCTTGGCATCTTCTAGCAGAGTAATATTAAAACAACCAATGTTGTTTTAAACTATAATACTGTTTTCACCCAAGTACATAAACTACATAAACACTTCAGTAGAGTACCTAGCATATGCCCTTTGAATGTAAACTCAGCTTATCAAGTTAGATAGAGTGGATTATATTTGGGGCTAGGGGGTGGGGTTTGGGGAGGTGCGGGGGGGGGGATTGTGTACCAATGAGGAAGTTTTTCTTTTGCTTTAGCAAATGGGGGGGGGGGGGGAGGGGTTTGTGCGGGGAGAAGGGTGCAACAAAGAATGAATGGAATCCCAAAATCTCTGTAGATGTTCATTGAAATGAAAAATAAACAACCTAAATTAAAAAAAATAAAAATAAAATATTTTTATTGCTTATGTAAAAAAAAAAGTAAGACATTTCCATGATTTCTCAAAAAGTGAAGTTTTTTTCTTTTTTATTATTAATTTTAATGAAAGTTTACAGAGATTTTTTATTTCCATGAATTAGTTGTTGCACTTTTCTCCCTTCCCACCTCTCCCCACCCCTGTTTGTTCTTCTATTTCGAAAGTAAAAGAACAATTATTTCATTGTTATACAATCCCTCCCCCCGGGTCCACTCCACTATACAGCCTTCGTTCTGGACTCCTGTCGTTATATACACTGGATAAAATTATTTCTGGTCAAATCATTAGAGGCCCACAAACAACTAAATCTGAACAGAAAATTTTTTAATTGACAAAAGGGACTGGGTGGGCTGAAAAAAAAATCATTGTAGGGAGACCTTAGAACCAGTAAGAAAGAATTGTAGTAGTGGAGAAGAGTGAAGTAAGACCTTTAGGACCCAAGTATCCACATGGAGAAACTCCTGATACTAGGAGAGACTAGGACACAAGACTTTCTCCAAGAAGCCCCAGACCCACACACTGAGGAAAACAAGTGCTTTTCTCAGCACTAAATAACAACTATAGCCTACTTAACATTTAATTTTTTTAAAAAATCCTGACATTATAGTTAGTAGGAAATAGACAATCTCAAAAGTCCCCAACTTTCCTTACAGAATTTTCAAATGTTGGTATTTTTATGATCATCTAAGAGAAAATGAATATATTTCATTGCTGAAGGGGGACTACTGCCTTGTCACCTTAGTTCCAGAGTTTTCTTCTTGTTTATAATTAAGTTGGTGGCAATTAACCACCTATGGTAGCTTTTCATGTATTATGGATATGGCTTATGCCAAAATGACAATAATCTTTCTGTACTTATGCTTATACACATGTTGGATTTTTTTTCTATGTTACATTCTAAAATAACATTTAAAAAAAGGAATGCACACCAAGTTCAGGTTTACAAAATTACATTTCATGGAATTTGTTAGCATAATCTTTACTAAGATGGAGAAATGAAAAGGAATTTTATCTCTACTAATTCTGAGACTCGGTTCCTATAAATATAGAGGAAAGAAATTTACCTTGGTATGTATTTTCATCTGGTGTAAAGCAATGCACTCAGCACTTTTTGCTATTATGTGTCATAGAGTTGGAAACACTTATTGTTGCTATTATGTGTCATTGAGGTCGACTCAACTCGTAGCTGACCCTCCAGATGGTTTTCAGAAGCTGTAAATCACATGGAATAAGACTGCCCATCTTTCTCCAATGGAGTAGCTGGTGGGTTCAAACAATACCCCTTAATGTTGGCAGCACAATTCCTTACCAGTAGGCCATGAGAGCTCTCCTGATTTTTATTGCTAGGTGCCATGAGTTGACCATGACTAACTGTAACTTTATGAACAACATATTAGAACCTTGCCCTATCCTGTGTCATCATCATCATCATCCTCTTTAGGTACTTGAGCCCATTGTTACAGTCACTGTGTTAATTCATCTTGTGGATGATCTTCTTTTCTTTCCCTGACCCTTTCTCTTTTCAAACATGTTGTCTTTTCCAAAGACTAGCCTCTTCTAACATCAAGGCCAAAGCATGTAAATGACAATATCCTGGCCTCTGAGGAGCACCTTGGTTGCACTTTGCCCAAGACATATTTGACAGTTCTTTTGGCAGTTCATGGAACTGATATTTAGTACTCTGCTCCAATGCCATAATTCAAAGGCATCAGTTCTTCTGTCATTCTTATTATCTTCCAACTTTTCAATGCATATAGCAAGTGATGGAAAAGGTCATGGCTTCAATCTGGTGCACCTAGTTTTCTGGGGTTTGTAGGGACTTTTTAGTTGTGATTTTAACACAAGTTTACAGAAAGGTTTAGATTTCATTTATAGTTGCACATTTTCCTCCCTCCTTATTCACCCACCCCCCAGTTTGCAATGGACTTTTTCTTCCAGAATTTTGTTATACATATAATATTTAACAATATATTCCTTTCAGTCAGTTCTCTCCCTAATCTGTTCCAATGTAGTGCTTATTATCCATCTATTCTTCCTATTTTTCCCCAAGTCCCCCATGTTAGTTCTATTTTTTAACAGTGGTATTAAGCAGTATTTGTCCTTTAGTGACTGAGATAATTCACTCAGTATAAAATTTTCTAGGCTTACTCATGCCATGTAGTGTTTTATGAGCTCATTGTTTTACAATTCTGCATAATATTCCATTGTGTGACTAAAGCATTGTTTTGCTCTCCATTTGTTTGCCGATAGGCACCTAGACTGTTTCCACCTCTTTGTTACTATGAATAATGAAGCAATAAACATGGGCGTGTATACATCTACTTGAGTCATGACTCTGGTTTCTTTAGGGTTTATTCCAAGTAGTTGAAATGCTGTGTCAAATAGTATTTCTATTTCCAACTCTTTGAGGAAGCACCAGATCTTCCATACTGATTGTGCCATTTTACATTCTCACCAGACGTGAATAAGTGTTCCAATCTCTCCATATCATCACCAGTATTTTTTTTGTTTGTTTTTTGTTCTTGGGAACTTTCCTATTATTGCAGGAGTGATATGATAGCTCATGGTTGTTTTGATTTGCATCTCTGCTGTCTAGAGATTTTGGACCTTTCTTCATGTGTTTGTTTGCCATCTGAATTTCTTCTTTGGCAAAGTGTCTATTTATATCTTGTGTCCATTTTGTGACTGGGTTATTTACATTTTTCTTGTTGAGCCGTTAGAATATTCTATAAATTTTAGGTGTGAATCCCTTATCAGATTTGTCATTGTCAAATATTTTTCCCAGTCTGTGGAGTTTCTTTTTACCATATTGGAGAAGGGTGGCTTTTTGCTTGTTCGTTTTTGGTTGGGTTAAGGTTTTTTTTGTTGTTGGTACTTTTGGTTGTTTTGGTGTTTTTTTCTATTTTTTTTTTTTAATGTGTATAGGAATTTGATTTTTAGAAAGCCTCAGATAGTCTTTAAACTAACATCATTTTGCCTTAACACTTTGTAGAGGTCCTTGACAGCCCATTTTTCTCAAAGCAAAGTCTTTTGATTTCTTGACTCCTGGTACCATAGGTATTGATTATGGATCCAAGTAAAATGAAATTGTTGACAACTTCAATCTTTTCCCCATATGTCATGATCTTGCTTTTTGATACAGTGATGAGGATTTCTGCTTTCTTGATGTTGAAATGTATCCCTAATTGAAGGCTATATTCTTCATCTCCTGCAGCAAGTATTTCAAGTCCTACTTATTTTCAGCAAAGTGTGTAATTTGAAGGTCAAAGGAGGGGCTAGGCATCTGACTAGCTGAAGTTGGGCACCTCAGAGGACAGCCATCAGACCCCGCAGACCCACCCCATCTTTCCAGGTAATCGAAGATGCCAAAATCCCATGACATCTACAGGATGCATCACCTTTGACCGAGAAACATTACTACTAAACTTCAGAGACACTGATCCCAACATAAAGAACTACCATCAGCTGATGTGTTTGAAATCACAGAAGCCATGGAAGCTTCATATATAAGTTATTAGATGGAGGGCTGGTGAAAGGGAGATAGATGTGAAAGGGAGGGGTTAGAAGT
>NW_006400894.1:11603-12868 GCF_000299155.1 Elephantulus edwardii | reverse complement strand
CCCGCCGCCGCCCCCGGGCCCCTAGCCCTGGCTAAAGACATCTTTTGATGCACATTTTAGATATCAGATTAACTCCAAAGTTAAGATAGAGAGACTAGACAATAAGATAAGAAGAAGTACACCGGAGATATTTTCACATATGATACTGAAAGGGAAAGTTCATATGAAGGAAAATGAAAGAAAGATGTATTTTTTCACATTACAGCTATGAAGAGGGGGAAAAAATGGTGGGAAAGAGGGGAGAAAAGGAGGGAGAGAGGGAGTGTATGTAGGACTCAGTACTCTTTTCCAGCACCACAACACAAATTCTTCTCCAGCACCACAACTCACACCACATTAATTCATTTGATGCATTTGCAAATGTGACACATTAAATATGTTTTAAAAATGAACTTCAATACTTTTAACCAGTTCCCTTCTTTTTATCAATTAATTTGTGTCAGTGTAAAGTTAAACCCACTCAACATTTTCATCATTACATTCAGGTAAAATATGATTATATTATATTGTCTTTCTCTTTTCACTTCTGGTTGAGAAAATTTACACTTTTCCTGACCCTGTGGATAAATTTCATCTGCTTTTATTCAATACCAGTAAGGTATTCATTTTCTGTGACATCTTCCTCCAGTCTTTTTCTTTACAATTCAATTCTAGGCTGTCACTAATTATTTTTAAGATTTGTTTTGAAGATGCCTGTCTAGACATTTCCCTCACTTCCCTTTCCTAGTAGATCTCAAAAGTTCTCAGATTCTGTTTAGTACTTCAAGAATTATACTAATATATTTTTCTAAAAATATTATTTAGTTTGAATTATATTGTTAAAAAAAAAACACCAAAATGCACACTTGATGCCCAGCTACTTATAGTGATGGCGATAGAGCAGAGTAAAATTGACCCATATTTCTGAGGCTTTGAACATTTACAGAAGCAGAACACATCAACGTCTCTTTTGGCATGACTGTAGAATGTAGAGCTGGACTGTAGCAGCTCAACACTTTTGTAATTTCCAGGCTTTGAACAAGCAACCATGAAGTCAGAAATGAAGTTCTTAGCCACAATTATATAAAAATTCCGTCTGGTTTCCAAAGTAGTAAATATTTATGGAAGAAAGCTATCTATGTTTTCTTTTAATACTGGTTTGCATATAAAATTGGTATATATTATGTTTCAGTCACGTACATTGTTTTTGACATATTCCTTCACTTATAGTATTTTTAATATGGTCATTTATATACATTATTGTTGTTGTTATTTGAAGTCTAGTC
>NW_006400894.1:8541-10478 GCF_000299155.1 Elephantulus edwardii | reverse complement strand
CCAGCCTGTACTTCTGGTAGTTCTCTGTTAATGTGCTGTTCCAGTTGTTTTTGGATAATCTTCAGCAGAATCTTGCTTGCACGTCACAGAAAAATTTTTCGATAATTTTCATACTCTGTTGAATCACCTTTCTTTAGAAGAGGAACAAATACAGATGTCTTCCAGTCGGTTGGCCAAGTGGTTGTTATGTTTTAAAATATTAATCACTGTTAATCTATGTCTATGATTACCCTGTCTTTTCAGGTTCCCACTGGGTCTTTCCTAAGGCCTAATGAAGTCAAATAATCAAATTTTCAGTGAGCCACTTGACATATAGCATACTTCACAACCAAGATTTCCTATGTGTACTATACATACATGCTACACATTGTCATAGAACCAACCTATTTTCACAAGGTCACAGCCTTGAAAATTCTACTAAGTCATTCTACTCTGCACACATGGTTTCATTAAGAGTTAGAATCAACTTAATTACAATTAACAATAAGATATATAGACACATACACACACATTACATACAAGCGTATGCACATATTATTTAAAACACATTATTACAATGAGATACCATCTCATTCTAGTAGCAGTGACAAGGTACAACAGGACAGCAAGTAATACATTTTGGAGTGATGTGGTGAGATAGGAACTCTGTTATATAGCTGGTGGGGTTGTACAATGGTACAACTACTCTGGAAGGCAGATTGGTGCTTCCTAAAAAAAAGGTGAACATAGAAATTCTATATTATCTAGTTATTCCATTGATTGGAATATACTCCAAGAAAATGAGAACTGAGGCTCAAATGGAAACTTGTACACCAATATTTATAGCAGCATTTTTCACCATTGCAAGAACTTGGAAACATCCCAGATGTCCAACCACAAATGAATGGCTTGAGAAGTTGACATTCATACAAAATAGAATACTATGTAGCACGCAGAGGCAATGATTTTGTAAATTACTGTCTAATTTGGGAGGGACTGGAGAGCATTATGCTGAGTGAACTAACTCAGTTCCACAAGGACAAATTCTGTATAAAACCATGATTGTAGAATGATTATGAGGATCTAAGATGGGAGGGTTGAGTGGAAATTGAGAGATAAGGATGGAGGACAGGTAGGGTGTTAATATAAGGTTGCAAAATTTGATGGGTGGGTGGGGTGAAGGAAATGGGAGGGATCGTTTGTGAAAAATAATGTATTCAACTTTGGAAGTAAATCAGAACAAAAAATTAAAACAAACATATGTTGCTGTTGTCTGGTTCCATCAAATACAAACTGACACTTAGAGGACCCTCCAGAGTGTTTTCAGAGGAAATCAGATAGGAAGAGATTGACCATATTACTTCTATGCAGCTGCTGGTGGATCCAAACCACATGCCTTTTGGTTGGCATGGAAGGTCATTATTCACTAAGCCCCCAGAACTCCCTTAAAAGGCATATATTGTGCCATTATTTGTTGTATGGTTCATATAAATTATTTAGGATTACAGCAATCTATGTTATATAGACAAAAGCCCACTGCAATCAACTTATGATTCATCATGATGCTCTATTTTGTGATGTGGTTCTCCTGCAGAGAAAATGGTGAATTCAATCCACCAGCCTTTCCGTCAGCAGTATTATACACATCAGCAGAATGGGGTTTTTTGTCCCTAATAATGTTGTTGCTGTTGCTGTTTTGTGACATTGAATCACTTGCGACTCCTAATGACCCTATGTACAACAGTCCTAAACTCTGCTCTGTCCTGTGTCAATCGCACTGTCTCTGACACTCCCATCCTGATTACCCCAGTCACTGAATCAATCCACCTCAGAGAGGGCCTTCTTCTCCTGCACTGTCCCTCCACCCTCCCAATCATGATGTCCTTCTCCAAGGACTGGTCTCTCCTCACATGTCCAAAGTATGTTAGATGGAGCCTCAGAATCCTTGCCTCCAAGGA
>NW_006400894.1:0-8261 GCF_000299155.1 Elephantulus edwardii | reverse complement strand
ATGACAATATGCCTTTTAATTTCCTGGCTACCGGTGCCAAGAGTGTTGACTAGGGACATAAATAAACAGAAGATGTTCCTCTTACATTCATGAAGTCCATCCAAATATCATACTATATAAACTAAGTAAGCACACAAAATCATAAATTTCATAAAGAAGCATACGAACTCTTTAATTTTTTATATGCTGTAGAATATACTCTAAAAGCACACATACATATACATTCCCTTAAATTAATTTCAGAAGTGTGGTCGTGTTGGCATTTATGTTGGAGTTAGGAAATCAGCTTGTCTATAATTTACACAGGTGACATGGATGTGCGATTTGGCCTTGTTTGAAATCACAGTTCTCACTGTAAGGGGGCTGAGGTATACATAGGGAGTAGCTAATGTAAACAACATCTATGGTATTATATTTTGATTTGAGATTTCAACATGAACTCAAGAGTTGAAAAAAAGAAGTCTCGTCTCTATTCCCTGAGAAAAGCCTAGAAGCAATAAATGGCAATAAACACTCCTACTGTAAACCTTGATTTCAAAAACTAATACCATGAGACACAACCACTCACCTTGGAAAAATAGCTGATTCCAAATATAGATCGTATAAGAAATAGGTAAGCCTAGGGTGTTAGGTGATCTGTAGAAAACAGGAAAGTGTTACAAGAATGATGGGGGTAAGTTAGAAGATGCAAAAAGATTTCATTTGAATGGTCTCCTACATGGAGCATCTAATTAGAGCATCTGTTTAAGTTGTTGTCATAGACCACTGGTTGTGACTTATAGCACCCCCATATGCCAAAGTAAAACAGTCCATTGGACTTTTTTCTCAGTAGTATTTACAGAGCCGGACAATGAATAAGGATGACAGAAAAATAATTGATGCCATTGAGATGTGGCATTGAAGAAAAGCACTAAACATTATATCAATGGACAACAGAATGAACAGCTATGTCTTGGAAAGGGTGCAGGCAGATTGCTCTTTGGAAGCAAGAATGATGAGGCCTCACCTCACATACTTTAGGCATGTTACTAAGAGGTGCTATTCCTTGGAGAAGGACATGATGTTAGGAAGGGTGGAGGATTGATGAAGGAAAGAAAGACCCTCAACCAGGTGGACTGACATGGTGATTGCTGTAATGGGCTCTTGTGTAATAGGAACTGTGAGGATGATGCAGGACAGGACTGGTTTCAGATATTTTTTTTCATAAGGTCAGTACGAGCTGTGCTTGACTCGATGGCATCTAACAACAACAACAATATTTACAAAACTTGAATCAAGGTGTTGAAGAAAAATGCTGGAAATACCATGAACTTCCCCAGAAGTAGACACATCTGTGTTGGAAAATTCCATTGAGAATGTTTCTAGGATATTAGAATAATGAGACTGAAGTACCAGAACACTTAATTGTGCTCATGTGATTAATTGAGAGCACAAAAGTAGAGCAAAAGTCCATTGGGAAAATAGAGCAAGGGAACACTGTATGTTTTAAAATAAGGCAAGATGTGTGTCAGGATTTATCCATTCTCCACACCTATTTAATCTTTATGAAGAGCTAATTATTTAGAAGCTAGACTCTATAAAGAAGAATGTGACATCAAGATCAGAGAAAGACTCATCAACAACCTTCGTTTCGCAGATAACACAATCTTGCTTAGTGAAAGTGAGAAGGACTTGAAGTCATTGGTGCAGAGGATCAAAGGCTACAGCCTTCAATATGGATTGCATTTCAACATCACGAAAACAAAAATTCTTACCATTCAACCTTTAGGTAACCTCATGATAGATGGAGAGAAGACTGACATTGTCAACGACTTCATCTTATTTGAATCCACCATCAGTACACTTGATATCAGCTGTCAGGAGGTCAGGAGACATATTACACTGGGAAAGTCTGCAGTTAGGGACCTCTCCAAATTATTGAGGAGCAATGATGTGGTTTTGAGTGTGCCTTATTTCTGCCACATCCTTTCAATTCCTTATTAAGCTACTGAGAACTTTAAAGTGAAAAGGAAGACAGAAGAATAGATGCCTTTGGACTGTAGTGTTGGAGAAGAGTACTCAATATTCCATAAACTTCCAAGAGAACGTATATGTCTTGGAGAAAGTACAGCTAGTGCTCTTTGGAGGCAAATGTGATAAAACTTCTTCTCACATACTTTGGCCGTGTGGTTAGGAGAGGCTATTCCTTGGAGAGGGACATCATGCTTGGGAAGGTGGAGGGTCAGCAAAGGAGAGAAATACCCTCACCCAGGTGGATTGACACAGTGAGTGCAGCAATGGGCTCAAGTGCATCAGGGTTTGTAAGGATGGCACAGAATAGGATAAGGTTCAAATCTATTGTTCATAGGGTCATATGTGTCATATTTGACTTGATAGCACCTAACATTAACACCGTTTACTCTGGATATGTTACCTGCAGGGAATGGTCTCTGAAGGAGGTAATTATATATGGCAGAGAGTCAGAAAAAAAGAGACAGACCTTAAATTTGATATACTCATACAGTGGTTACAACCATTACAATAGCTACAATTTTTAAAATTATTATTGTCATTATTAATTAATGGAAACTCATGTGATGACTATAATGTGGGTAATATGTTGACTGAGATATATATTTTAACTGTCTTAACTTATTTTCTCTTCGTTTAGGAGTTAGGAGGACAATTCCAGTGCTCTTGCTCTAGAAGTATGGCTTATCTGTTTCCAGGAAGGATATTCGTTTCTTTATAAACTCCATTTATAAGCCTGTCTCCTGGATCCTCTCTTCAAATTGACTTGTTCATTTGATTTCTCAAAATTAGGTCTTTTATATCTCTAAAGAGAAATTTAAATCATACTGTAATTATTTGCCATCAAGTTGGAATTAATTCATATCTGACCTACCAGCAGATTTTCAGATAGGTGCTAGTCTATCAGTGATTAATTAATCAGTCAATTAACTAATTAATCAATAGGCGGAGATAGCCCATCTCTCTCCTGTGGAACAACTGCATCCTGTAGTTACGAACCTCCAGGAGCATTTGAAGTGGCAGCCCAACTCCTAATGACTAAACCACAATAACTCCCTTAAAAGCGTACTAATATTTCCTAATTAAAATAGCAAAGAAATCCCATTCCCAAATAGAAATTATGGAATTCAAACCACAAATATAGGGTTAGTATTTATAATACTTATTTTGTAAAGAGCACAATTCAATCCATAGCAATGTCAACTCTGTCAACTCGAAATTTGAGTTCTGTGTCAGTTTTGATTTCATCAGAACGTCAATTGCCGTAAATTCAGAATGTTTACACTCTGCTTTCAATGAGGCCTAAATCTGACAAGTAAAGCTATCTTTTTTTATAACTATGGTTCATAAAAGATTGAATTATCTTTGAGGTATTTAAGTTTCTATAAATGTATAAAGATTTAAAACTTAGTTTCGAGTCTCACAGAACATGATTGCATTAATAAATTGCTTGCATGCTCAGAGAAACCAAGAGTAAAGCAATGCAAACAAGTACTTGTGAACAAACAACACTTGGGATTAATTTTTAGCTCATTTTTCAGACTATGTTAGTGATCAGATGCCAACATCCCACCATTAGAACATAAAAGAGCTGAGTCCAGGTAGCAATCTAAACCTCCTGGGAGTAGAAAGAGCAGCCAAGGAAAGAGAAATGGTTATGCATTGATTTTCTGCCTACTTTTCTAGAAATATAGGTTCGGATAAAATATAAGTTGTATGTAATGTTCAAGGTAAGGCAATCAGAACAGATCGCAATGAGGCTTTAAATCTGCTCCTGGACGGGTATAAGAGGATGAGCCTGCTCTTCCTTGGGTGGAAATTACAACTCTCATTCCTTCTGTGCAGTTTAGGTAGTTTGAAGATATAAGTGATTGTTCTTTCTGGAAGTAAATGAAACTGAATTTCAGAGAACATGAGGAAGGAGGGAAATATGCTAGCCAAAAAAGAGGTAAATCACTGACTGAAGGATAAAAATACTCGTTAGGAATTTTGAGGTTCATCAGATGTATCTGTTTAGAATTAGCAAAGACGATTCCGTTGCAATTTGTTGAAAGGCATTGATGCAATAGTGAGAGTGATTACGTCTGGACCAGTTTTAAGTGTCGTGTATGAATACATTACATTCCTTGGCTAAACCTTATGAAAACCTAAGCTCACCCACTGTCACTGAGTCCATGGTGACTCATAGCAACCTGTCTTAACAGATGTCAAAGGTTGTAATCTGTAATGAGAAGACACTGCTTTGTATTCATCCCACAAAACAGCAGAGAGGTTTGAATTGCTAACCTTTGAGTTAGAAGCCCAACACGTAGTTTCCTAAGCCACCAGGAATCCTTAAGTACTATTTGAGAAATGCTAACACTACTATTAGGGAGCTCTGGTGGTCTAGAAGTTGCACAGCTAACCGAAAGGCATTCAGTCTGAATCCAGCAGCTGCTCTGTGGGAGAAAGACATGCAATTTCCTCCCACATGGTTTACTGCCATGAAAAAAAAAGAAAACAAACAAACAGAAAACTTCACCAGAGGGTCATCTATGGTTTGGTTTCACCATAACAGTAAATAACAGCAATTATTACTGTTATTTTGCTAGACACTATTGCATATTGGGATTAGAGGAAGACTCATCAACAATTAGCATCATTCAGAGGATACAATCTCACATACTGAAAATAAAGAGAACTTGAAGCACTTAATGAGAATATCAAAGCCTAGATTTGAGTACAGATTGTATCTTAACATCAAGAAAACAAAAACCTTTACTATTAGATCAATAGAAAACATCATGATAGATGATGTGAGAAGATTGGCATCGTCAATGATTTAATTTCATGTCGATCCTCAGTGAACACCCATCAGCAGACCAGTCAGGAAATCATGAGGTAAATTTCCTGTCAAGGACTTCTCCAGAAAGGTAGAGAACAATGATATAAATTTAAAGACTAAGATGCACCCAATACACACCATAATCATTTAAATTACTTCTTATACATCTGAAAGTCAGACAATGAAGAAATATGACAGAAGAACTAATAATGTCTTTGAACTGTGGTGTTGACATATCCCATGGACTACCAAAAGAACAAACAAATCTGCTTTGAAGGAAATGTAACCAATAGTGCTCTTTTGAAGCAATAATAATAACATTGTTGGGAAAACAGCTCATACTGGAAAAGGTAAAGACTTAGAGAAGCAGAGGAAGATGCCCCGACAAGATGGATTGATACAGTGATTGCAACAATTGGCTCAAGCAAATCAGAGACGGTGAGGAAAATGCAGTATCCGGAAGGGTTCAGATCTGAGGGTTATCTATGAGTCATAATTAACTCATTGACACCGCAAACCAACAGCATTATTGCACTCTTTTAGAGGTAGGAGCACTGGGACACAGAGAAATGAGGTAACTTTCTCAACATCATCCACCTGGGAACTTGCAGAGTCGGAATTTGAAGAAGGATCTTTTGGTTCCAAGTCTGGAGTCTTCGCTTATTCTATAATAAAAGACTATCCATGTCTTCATTGTACTTGGATCCTTAATCAAACCCTTGGTATCAGTAATCAAGAGTTCAGAAGATGTATTCCATTGGGAAAGTTTGCTATTAGGGACCTCTCCAAACTACTGAGAACAAGGATGTCAGAGTAAGGACTAACATGCACTTGATTCAGACTATTGCTTTTTCAATTACTTGCTATGTATTTGAGAACTGGACAATGACTAAAGATGATAGAAGAATAACTAATATCTCTGATCTGAGCTGTTGTACAAATGTACTGAATATCCCATGCACTACCAAAAGAACAAACAGATACATGTTGGAGAAAGTGCGGTCAGAGTGCTTCTTGGAGGTAAAGAAAATGAAGCTTTGTCTTACATAATTTTTGGAAGCAGGAGCAGCATCCACTTCCTAAATAACATGCCTCCGGAAACTCTATACATTTTGATAGATGTCAATGGTTGTGAAGAGGTTTCAGGTCTTTTGTTCATGGTGTCGCTATGAGTTGTGTCAACTCAAAGACAATTAACAGCAACAGCTTGCATACTTTGAGCATGAAGTTAGGAGAAACTATTCTTTGAGAAGGGACATCATGCTTGGAAAATGAAGCATCAGTGAACGAGAGGAAGATCCTCAACCAGATGAATTGAAGCAGTGATTGTAGCAATTGGATCAAGTATGGCAGAGATGATGAGGATGACACAAGATAGGGCAGGGATCAGATCTGTTGTTCATAGAGTCACTCTGAGTTCTATTCAACTCAAGAACACCTAACAACAACAACAAATAATGAAAGGGGACATTTTGGTGGCCTAGTGGGTACATGTTGTGCTGTCAACCCAAAGGTAGGTGGTTCAAATCCCTAAACTGCTCCACTGGAGGAAAAGAGACAATCACCTTCTCTGCAAGTTACATATAATGATTGTGCCTCTCCGTGTCCTCTGGAAGATCAGCTATGCTTTCGTCCAAATCACTGCATTGAACTACAATCACTACAATCACTCCTTAGCTATAAAGACTTTCATATCAAGGAAGATAGCAGTGAGGCTAGGTTAATGTTTTAAATGAAAATACAGAAGACATTGTTTATTTATATGATTACTGTTGTTGTTATTAGTTGTCAGTAAATTGAGTATGTCTCATAGTGATCCTATGAACAAGATATCTGCACTATTTCTTTTCCCATGCCATCTTCACACTCTTGGCACATCAGAACCCATTGCAGCAGCTACTGTGTTAATCCACATGGTTGAGGGTCTAACTCATTCTTGCTGACCCTCCACCGTTTCAATCATCATGTTCCTTTCCAAGGAACAGTCCATCCTAGCAAAAGATCCAAAGTATGTGAGGCGAAGCCTTGTTATCCCTGTCTCCAAAGAGCACTCCGACTGCACCCTTTCCAAGACATATTTGTTTGTTATTTTGCCCATCCACGGAACGTTCAGTGCTCTTTTCCAAAAGCTCAAAGACATCAGTTCTATTTCTATCATTCTCATTTTGTTTTTATTTTAGCCAGTGCTTATTTTAATTGTGTTGTTGTTTAGCTACTATATTATTTTCTTTTAGTTCATCTCTTTATAATCTTCATATTTGCCATATTGTTTTTATTGAATAAATATCTTGTTGGATGATTTAAAGTTATATACAATATTTACAAAGGCAATATTTTCCCATCCTATTTTATACTAATTGACTTGCAAAATGACATGGATTAAATCAGTCAATTATACAAAATGGTATTTTACTGTTTGTTTCATTAGTGTTTAACTTAATTATTTGATTCCAATGAACTATAGTTAATTGACATTCTTTTCCATGTCTCCATTAAATTCATCTACAGGTTTGAGGCCTTGAACACTGATGAATGAAGATCAAATGAGCCATGAGAAGATTTCAAGATGATATGAAGATATCCTCTATGAAGAGTGCCAAGGTTCATTACAGAGACAGAGGAGGAAGAAAAAACTGAGAAGAAGCTCAATATGTTTCACTAGAGTGCTGAGAAGCCAAAACGAAGGGAAGAAAGTAGGAAGTTAAGAAGCTGAATGGATGTCAAAGGGCAGCTTGAGGACACAAAACAAAGTATTATACTGAAATGTGCAAAGACCTGGAATCAGAAACTTGGCATTTCTCAAACTGAAGGAACTGAAGAGCAAATTCAAGCCTCAAGTTGCAACACTTAAAGATGTTTTGGGCAGAATATTTGATGAGCCAGGAAGTATCAAAAGGAGATGGAAGGAGTACAAAAAAGTCACTGTACTAAAAATAAATAGCTGACACAGAAGGATTTCATGAAGCAACATATGGACAAAAGACGATGGTGATGGAAGAGGACATTCAAGGTGCTTTTAAGAATTTGGTAAAAAATTGGACCCCAGAAATTGATGGACTGCTAATTGGCATATTTCAACAGATGTTGCCCTGGATATGCTCACCAGGTTGTGCCAAGAAATCTGGAGAACAACTACCTAGCCAACTAACTGGAAGAGATCCATGTTTATTCTCATTTTAAAAAAAAAGGCGACCCAATAGAGTAAATTATTGAATAATATCCCTAATATCACATGCAAGCAAAATCTTGCTGAAGATTATCTAAAACTGATTGGAACAGTACATTGACAGAGTACTACCTGAATTACAAACTGGGGATTTTTAAATTTTTTTTTATTCATTGTTGCACTCTTTTCCCCTCCCAACCCTCCTCCCTAGTACACTACCCTCTTGGAAAAGTAAAAGAAAAATTCTTTCATTGTTTTACA
>NW_006400893.1:13233-14938 GCF_000299155.1 Elephantulus edwardii | reverse complement strand
AGTAAGGTTTGAACATTTATTAAAGGCTTTTCCACACTCATTACATTCATATGGTTTCTCATCAGTATGAATTCTCTGATGTTGAAAAAGTTGTGAATTCTGAGTAAAGGCCTTTCCACATTGAAGGCATTCAAAAGGTTTCTCACCAGCATGAATTCTTTGATGTTGATGAAGTTGTGAACTTTGAGTAAAAGCCTTTCCACAATCCTTACAATCATAGGGTTTCTCACCAGTGTGAATTCTCTGATGATTACTAAGTGCTGAACCACTACTAAAGGCTTTGCCACATGCCTTGCATTCGTAAGGTTTCTCACCAGTGTGGATTCTCTGATATTGAACAAGCTTTGAACTTTGAGTAAAGGTTTTGCCACATTCCTTACATGCATAGGGCTTCTCACCTGTATGAATTCGCACATGTTGAAAAAGTTGTGAGCTCTTAGTAAAGGCTTTACCACACACTTTACATTCATAGGGTTTTTCTCCAGTGTGAATTCTCTGATGATCAATAAGATTTGAGCAATAACTAAAGGCCTTTCCACATTCCTTACATTCATAGGGTTTCTTACCACTATGAATTCTTTGATGTTGAGAAAGGTATGAGTTACAACTGAAGGCCTTTCCACATTCTTTGCATTCAAAGGGTTTCTCACCTGTGTGAATTTTCTGATGTCTAGTAACGTGTGAGCCACAGCTAAAGAGCTTCCCACACTCCTTACATTCATAAGATTTTTCACCAATATGAATTCTCTGATGTTGAATAAATTGTGAGTTCTGACTAAAGGCCTTTCCACATTTCTTACATTCATAGGATTTTTCATCCTTATTAATTATTTGTTGTAAAGTAAGGAATGTGTGGTGAATAAATGTAGGCATATATTCACAAGTGAATGTTTCTTGATTGAAATACCCTAGCCGTCTTTCAAAGAAACTGTCTCTAAAACTGAAGGACTCAAAGCCTTGTCTTGCAAGTCCCATTGTGTCTCTCTGGTAAGACTCTATTTCATAAACTTCTTTCTTCAGAGATAATAACTTGGTTTCACACATTGATTCCAGATCTGAAAGACAACAAAAGATTGGTCTTTTTTTAAAAAAAATAAAAAGACCTAGCTACCACTGTAGACTGCTTGTTCTAAAAGGGATCACATATGAAAGTCCTCAACAAAATGAGAGAAAATGTGAAACAAAATTAAAAATTATAAAAATGGTCAGGCTGTTTTAATCTAATAGAGATTAAAGTCCTGAAACTATGGCTCTTAATCACCCTGTGAGCCTGGGACTAAACTCACTTTGATACAAAACCATCCTAATAATAAAAATAAAATATATACATACATTTAAATAGGAAAATTAAAATGAAAATAATATTGAGTAGTAATAAGTTAACAAACAGTAAATAAATAAATCTTTGGGTGGCAATACTTAAGGATACTTTGGGTAGAATGTTAAATGATCCAGGAAGTATCAAGAGAAGATGGAAGGAGTACACAGAGTCACTGTATAGAAGGAATTGGCTGACACAGAAGAATTTCATAAAACAACATATGAGCAAGAGTCTATGGGGATGAAGGAGGAAGTTCAAATTGCTCTGAAGGAATTGTCAAAAAACAAGGCTCCAGGAGTTGATGGCATACCAACTGACATATTTCGACAAACAGACACTGCCCTGGATGTGCTCGCTAAGTTATGCCAAGAAATCTGGAGGACA
>NW_006400893.1:10451-11923 GCF_000299155.1 Elephantulus edwardii | reverse complement strand
AAAGCCCAAGAATAAAAGGTTTCATGGGAAGAATAAATCCATATAATGGAAGATTCTTAGACTCCATAATAAATTATATTATGGATAAAAAAATGGTAGCTTAGGGTTACAGTTAATTCTATCACTCAACAGCCTGGTAAATCTAAGGCATTGAAATAATTTGATGTCACTGGAATTTCCTGTGATCATAAAAGTTATTTGCTGGGGATTCTGTGATGCTGACCCTGAGAAAAGAATACTCATGTACAATCATAGCAGTGACTGTTTTAAAGAGAAAGCAATTTAGAGTTTAAGGCAGAGGAAAGAACAAGAATTATATATTGCCACTAGATTTACACTCCTAAGAAGGTATTTGTCTTGTCTTTCACCTGTAAAATGGAGATAATTCTTAATTACTGGAAGATAAGGAAATTATATGTGAGCTGGAGTACTATTTCATAAGCTATTAGTGTGAAAAATCTTTATTAGACTGAAGAATATAGAAGTACTTGAATTGTAATATTGGAGAAGACTATGGAATATACCACAGACTGACAAAAGAACCAAATTAGTCTTGGAGGAAGTATGGGCAGAGTGTTCCACAGAAGTGAGGATGCTGCGATTTCTCTCACATAGTCTGGGCATATTATCTCCAGGGGCAAGTTACCAGGGAGGGATACCAGGCATGGAACAATAAAAGCATAAAGAGAGGAAGATCATCAATGAGAAAAACAGACACAACACTGTGCTTACACAATAGAAATCGCGAGGATGGTACAAGGCTGGGCAGGGTTTTGGTTTTTTGTACATTGAGCTGTGATGAGCTAGAGTAATGGTTTTATACAAAATTAGGATAATTAGACAAGTTAAATGGTGGAAATGATTAAAAAAAAGGAGTTTGCTGGCAGAAACAGGAAATCTATTTTAGTCTAATCCTTTCCTATCTCCCTATTATCTTTCAGTAGCTTTTATCTCATTAAGTTGCTTAGTAACCTTTACTCTCCTTTTCCTATCTCCACTGCTAATATCCTCTTTAAAATCAGAACTGCCTCTTGCTACTGAAAATGCCCTTCTACGTGCTCATACCCTCTAATCTATTCAGGCATTAAGATAATATTTAGCCCAAAGTTCACAGCAGCATTATTCACAAGAACATGTAAATAGCCCAGATATACAACCACAAAGGAATGGATTGAGAAGTGATACATTCATACAATGGAATACTATGCAGCATGCAGGAGCAATCGTTTTGTAAATGACTAACTTGGGAGGGATTGGATAGCATTATGCTGAGTGAAATCAGTCCCACAAGGACAAATACAACATAAAACCATTATTGTAGAATGAGTATGAGGGATCCAAGGTGGAGTAGGTGAGGGAGGGTGGAAATAGACAGTGAGGATGGGTGTTAATCATAGGATTGCACAATTCTATGGGTGGGTAGGGTGAAGGAAATGGGAAGGACCTTTTGTGAAAAACAATGTGTTGTTGTT
>NW_006400893.1:3457-4036 GCF_000299155.1 Elephantulus edwardii | reverse complement strand
GCAGAAACTGTGTCCCAAGTTGAATGTCCCATTCCTCAAAACCCTATGGGTCAGAAGAGAGGTTTCCTTGGCCCCATATTACAACCTGATTCTTCCTGGGGCCAGAAGTGCCTCTGTCTTTGGCAGGGTGCCTTGTCCTCAGCCACCTTTCAGAGAAGCAGAAACTCTACCCTAACTGGAAACCCCAACTTTAAACTTCTGTGGAACTGGCAGAAACTCCAGTCTAGACATCTTGCCTTCATGCTCCTGCACAGCAGTGACGAGAGCACCAATGAGATACCCTGCCCAACCCCTAAAGCAAGTTTCCTTTTTTCTGGCTTTTTAAATATTCTTTTTCTTTCTGATTATTTTCCGTTTTCTTTCTTCTACTCCTTGTCTGCTTTTTTAGAATTTTTTCCTCTATTTTTATATCTTAATTATTTTTCTTTTTTAAAAAACCTATAATTTGCTTTTTATTTGTGGGGTGTTGCTTTATTCCTGCTCTATTTCGTGGAACACTCTTCTAGGCCATGTAACCCTGATATGTTCACTTGCTGTACAGAGGTAACTCGTGGTTGCTGTGAAGCCGAACACTGTGAC
>NW_006400893.1:0-1682 GCF_000299155.1 Elephantulus edwardii | reverse complement strand
GCAAGCGCTTTGGGTTCTCCTTATTTTCAGTAGCCAAGGAAATAAGGCAAGAAGAGGAAATATAAGACATCCAAATTGACAAAGATGTAGTAAAACTATTACTATTTGCAAATGATATAATACTCTATTTGGAACACCCCAAAAACTCGGCAAGAAAATTACTAGAACTTAATTGAAAGATTCAGCTAAGTGGCAGGATACAAGATCAATATACAAAAATCAGTTTTCCCCTAGACTGTAACAAATACAACTTTGTAAAGGAAGTAAGTAAGACAATCTTCCTCAAAAATATATGTATGTAATGATACATAGAAACTATGTAATGATTACCTATGATCTATAAACCAAATACTTGTAAAGGATTACAGGTGTAATGCAACACTCTTAATCCCATCAGAGCTCTGATCCCATGTAAGAGAAATTTCCCTAGGATGTGCCCTGCAAAATCACAAGTGATTAAAAAGGGAGGAAAGCCTGCCACTGGAGAGGATCCAGGTACAACCAAAAAATAATTTCCTAGAGCAGAGTGGACTCTGATCCCTGCACTAGGAAATTCCCTGACATTGCGGAAAGCCAAGACACAGAGAGATCTCCAAGGAATGACAGGCCTATAGATGCTAAATGAAACAGAGATCTTCATTCAGATCAACAGATAAGGTTTCCCTTAGAGCCTGCATCTTAAATTTGGACTTTTTGATTCAGGCTATAGTCTTTTCAGTCACCTGCTATACATCTGAGAGCTAGAAAGTTAGTAAGAATGACATAAGAAATGATACCTTTGAATTGTGGTGCAGAGAAGAATGCTGAAGATAACATGGACTGCCTAAAGAACAGGCAGATACATCTTGGAGAAGGTGCAGCCAGAGTGCTCCTTGGAAGTAAAGATGATGAAGCTCCATCTAACATACTTTGGGCATGATGCTAAGAGAGGTTATTCTTTGGAAAGGGACATCATATTTGGGAAGGTAATGAAAGACAGGAAGACCCTTAACCAGGTGGGATGTCAGGGTGGTGACTGGGGCAATGTATTTGAGTATGCCAGAGATTGTGAGGATTGCATGATAGGACAGAGTTCAGATTGGTTGTTCATATAGTCATATATGAACCATACTACTCAACAGGTCCTTACAACAACCCCTTCAACAGTAAGAGAATTAATTTCTGTTTGTTAAAGCCATCCTCATTTAGTAGGTTATAGTGGCACTAAATAACTAAAACAAATACCATTTACAATAGTCACCCTTAAGATGAAACAGAAATCTAATCAGAGATACAAAAGACCTTATTAAAAAAAGTTACAAAATATTACCTTAAAATTTCAAAAGAGTCCTACATAAGTGAAAGAACATACCACGCTCATGGATACAAAGATTTAACATTGTGAATATGTTAATACTACTTAACAGTATGTTGCTGTACCACCAAGTTGGAATGAACCCTAGCTGGCCCTCCAAGAGGCAGTTAATCCCTCCAGGTGAAGACTGCCTATACTTCTCCCATGGAGCAGCTGGTGGAATTGAACATTGTGCCTATGGGATTGTAGCGCAGCTTCTTGCCACTAGGACACCAGAGCTCCCTACCAAACACCATGTTGTTGTTGTTGTTATGTGCCGTCGAGTCGTTTGCGACTCATAGTGACCCTATGCACAACAGCCCTAAACCCTGCTCTATCCTGCGCCAAC
>NW_006400892.1:6135-12764 GCF_000299155.1 Elephantulus edwardii | reverse complement strand
ACCTGTTTCAAACACATCAGCTGCTCTGAGGGAGAATGCTGGGCCGTCTCCTCCGATGGAGGGTCGACAACAACCTGAAGATTGGTTCAGGACACTTGGGAGTGGGTTGTCTTTGTTAATGACGCTGAATTGGTGGATTGGTGTATGTGCTCTTGAGTAGCTTGTGACCCACAGCATCCCTATGTACAACAGCTCTGAACTCTGCCTGTTCTGAGCCAGTCTCATTAATTATAACCAGTTACTGTATCAATCCATCTCATCTAGGGTCTTCCTGTCCTGCGCTGTCCCTCCACCCTTCTGAGTATCATGTCCTTCTACAAGGACCCATCCCTCCTGGCCATGTGCCCAAAGTGTGTGAGACAAAGTTTCAAAATCCTAGCCTCTAAGGAAAAGCTTGGTTTCATCCTCTCCAAGGCAGACCTATTTGTTTTCTTGCAAGTCCATGGTACATTCAAGACTCTTCTCCAGCACCACAATTCAAAGGCATCAATTATTCTTCTGTCATCCTTAGTCACTGTCTAGCTCTCTGATGCATACATAGCAAGTAATGGCCAAGACCATGACCTGGATTAGGTGCACCTTGGTCTCTAGGTGAAAAATCAAAAGGGCCAAACTGGCTCAACATTTCTAAGCTGAAGGAACTAAAGAACAAAATCAAGGCACAAATCGCAATGCTTAAGGATGCTATGGGCAGAATATTAAATGATTCAGGAAGCATGAGAAGAAGTTAGAAGCACACAGAGTCATTGTACCAGAAAGAATTGGCTGACACAGAAGAATGTCAAGAAACAACATATGATCAAGAGGCAATGGTGATGAAGGAGGAAGTTCAGGCTGTTCTGAAGGACTTGGCAAAAAATAAAGCTTCAAGAATTGGTGGAATACCAATTGATATATTTCAACAACAACAAAAACAAAACAAAACCAGATGCTGCCCTGGATGTGCTCATTAAATTGTACCAAGAAATCTGGAGGAAAACTATTTGGCCAGCTGACTGGTAGAGACCCATATGTATTCCCATTCCCAAAAAAGACCCAACAGAGTGTGGAAATTATCGAACAATATCACTAATATCACACACTACAAAATCCTGCTGAAGATTATCCAGAAATGAATGGAACAGTACATGGATGGAGAGCTACCAGAAATACAGGCCGGGTTTAGAAAAGGTCATGGTACTAGAAACAATATTGCCAATGTCTGATGGATCTTGGCAGAAAGCAGAGAGTCCCAGAAGAATGTCTGTCTGTGCTTCATTGACTATACAAAGGCATTTGACTCCGTGGATCACAACCAATTGTGGCCAACCTTGAGGTTTAGTGTAGAGTGTGTTCAGAAGCAAGGAAGAGAGTAAATAAGGGAAGAGAAAGGTAAAACCACGGGGACATTTCTCAGAGGCACAGAAGAAAGAACCCCCTCCAAAGCTGACAGAAAGATTCTAACCTTTCCCTTCCTCTACTCAGGGACTCTCAGGCGGCAGAGCCCACGGAGCTGGCCCTCCACGAGCTGCTGGGGGCTGTCAACTCATGGAGCTGGCCTCTCTCTCTCTCTCTCGTGGAGTCTCACTTCGATTCCAACACTCTGAGATGCCACCATCGTGTCAGCACAGTTGATGACTCCTCCAGAGCTCTGTTTCAATCCCACTAGGTATTTATTTCCAAAGAAGTAAGAGTTGTATTGTAAACATACATACCTCCCCTCCCAAATCGACTGCAGCATCATTTACAGTACAGATGAGGGCAGTCTGACACTAAGAGAAAGGAAGTTTAGGCATTATTAAGGAGACCCATGTGTTTTACAGTTCCTATTTATTGAGGTGCCTTTTAATTGAAGCCACACTTTGTAGTGTAGATATTTGATATTTTTTCCAATTCATTTTCTATATAGGCTTCAGAATTTGCATTTATTGTATGTGATAGCTGGACCCCACAACACTGCTCAGTCTCAGGTATCATACCTGCCCTCACAGGTAATGGGCAGGGGTTGTCCCTTTTAAAAAGTTTTATTTTATTTTTTATTACTTTTGTGTGTGTATGTATCATCAAATCGGATGTGACTGGTACAGGAGGAGATCGTCCCTCCTTTTCCAGCAGAGCATCTGGTGGATTCGAACCGCGCACCTCTGGGATGGCGGTTGTCCCTTAAAACTCATTTGTTCTCACATGGATAATGCCTAATCATATACATTCCTTTCAAGCAGTTCTTTCCTTCATCTGTGCTAATGCTGTGCTAATTACATAAACCCTTAGAGTGGCACAGCAAAGTGGACTTGGGGTGGGGGGAGGGGAGGAAATGATGCAACAATGAATGAATTTTTTTAAAATGTGAACTGGGGGTGAGTAGGGAGGAAAATGTGCAACAATGAAAGAATGAAAATCCAGCTTTTGTGCAAACTTCATTAAAATCACACTTAAAAAGACAAAAGTTAAATAAATAAAATATAATTCATAAAAAATCTAAACAGAAAAAAAGGAACCATCCCCAAACCCAAACCCAACTCATTTGTGCCCTGTTTTTAAGGACAGTCGAAGGAGCCTCAGGCTGCAGTCCGTCCAAGATGGTCTTTTTTGTTCTTTTAGTAGTTCACAGATGTTTAGTACTTTTCTACAACACCACAACCCAAAGGCATTGATTCTTCTCTCATTCTTATTCACTGCCCAGCCTTGAGATGTGTTGTTGTTAGGTGTTGTCGGGAATGACTCACAGCGACCCTGTCCTGTGCCGTCCTCACATTTCCTGACACAGGAGCCCATTGCAGCAGTCACCGTGTCAGTCCTCCTGGTTGGGGGCCTTCCTCTCCTTGCCCAAACCTCCACCCTGCCCCACTGGGGAAGGGCGGAGCTTTCTGCAGGAAATAAGAAAGATTATGGCTTGGATCAAGGTGTGAATGCCACACCCTATAAACCAATCATGCACGTTATTAAAGGGAGTGGCACTGGGGAGGTATTTAAGAGCCTTGCCCACCATCTAGTGCAGAGCGCAGCCCAAGAAGACAGTCTGAGGATTTGACCCAGAAGACGGAACTGTTCCAGAATACAAGGTAAATTTCCAATTTTGCCTTTGTGTATGTGTGTTTAGAGACTTGTTGTGAGGTCTTTTATTCACCGAGCAGCTGGGGTGGGGGTTGGGGTCCTAGCAACACGCCAGGGTTCCCCATCTCTTAGCTTCAGCTGGACTACAATATCCTGCTGTTGACATATTTCTAAGGGTACAGGGACGTAGTTAGTCACAGGTACAGTGCAAAAAGTCTACACCCTGGGTTTATCAAGGGCACAGTGCAAAACGCCTACATCTTGGGTTTATAAACCATAGCAACTACTCTTTCTGGAAAACGGGTCAAGACAAAACTTTAGGGCTTTGGACAGAAATCTTCCACACACAGGGTGTGGTTATTCAAGTGGAGTGAGTGCTACATAAAATAGAGTCAATTTGGCTTCTGAGGCTCACAAGTGAAGCAGTTGGATTCTGGACAGAAGGTTCTCTTGGTTTAGGTGAAAGTTCAGTATTAATGGTTTGGTGGTTTATTTTGTTAATATTTGTCGTTTGGAAGCAGGAGTGGCATCCACTTCCTAAATAACATTCCTCTGGAAATGCTATGAGTCGCCTACGACTCGACGGCACTTAACAACGACAGCAGCAGCATAGAGAGACAGCATTTGGCCTAGCGGACAGAAAACCATGCTCCCAAGGCAAAGGTGGGTGGCGCCAGTCCGTGGCTCTCAGGCCTGCCTTTAATTATTTTTGGTGAAACATTCTTCTAGGTCTTATAAGCCTGGTGTGTCCACTTGCTGTCCAGAGGTAACTCGTGGTTGCTGTGAAACCGAACACTGTGACACTGATGAGTCAAATGTGAGAATGGTCACCTATGGTGGACAGTGTTTGGTGGAGCTCCTCAATTAAAACAAACTTGGAAGCAGGAGTGGCATCCACTTCTGAAATAGCTTGTCTCTGGAAACCCTATGAACCTGGAGAAAGAATGAAAGTTATAGAGTCCAGGACTTTCGTTCACAGTCACTATGAGTTGTCTGTGACTCGATGGCACTTAACAACTGGGAACTATGAACTTTGATAAATGTTGATAGTTGCAGAGGGGCTTCTGGCCTTTTGTTCACATGTTCGCTGTGAGTCATGCTCGACTGGAAGGTGATCAACACCAACAACAGTGGTGTGTGAGCTGATTGGATTCCGCTCATAATCAGCTGTGAGCTGAAAACCTCTTGTTTACATCAATCAGGATCTGATAGGCATGCCTCTGTATTTAAAAGTCGGTTTGAGGCCTTGGGCCTGGTATTAACTGTGTTTGGGAAGACCATTCTCCTCAGTGATGTGGCGCGGGACTGTCTGTTTGCTGCACTGAGGTAACTTGGGGTTGTTGTAATGCTGAATGCTGTGTCAGATGCCATATTGTTGACCCATGTAGACAGTGTTTGGTGGAACTCCCAGATTAAGACAGGCTTGGAAGCAGGATTGGCACCCACTTCCTAAACAACAAGGCTTTGGAAGCCCTATGAACATTAGAGAAGTGATAATAGTTATAGAACAGGACTCAGATCTTTCATTCATAGGGTCGTTATGAGTCATGTTTGACTTGACGGCACTTAACAACACCATTGTATGTGTATAGGGAGCACTCATAGCTTAATGGTAAGGAGTTGTGCTTCCAACTCAAAGGCACACGGTTCAAATCCACCAAATTGTTCTGCGGCCCAAAGATGGACGATCTCCTCTCCTGTAACTTACTGCCCCCGAAAGCCCGCTGGAGGGTCAGCTGTGGGTCGTGCCACCTCAGTGACACGCATGTATTTAAGACTAGCCATGTGGAGAGAATTGTTAGGTATGTGAGGTCCTTCAGGGAGGTCTGGGGCGAGTTCTACTGCCAAGCTAAGGGCCGCACTCACCCGGCCATTTCCATCAACCCAGCTCACCAAGAAGATGGTCAGTCCCGCCTGGATTCCCAGCCTCAGAAGCCCTGTCAGGGCGTCCCTGTGGGTCAGAATCGACTAGACAGGACTGAGTTTGAGTTTTGAAGGAGTTCCCAGCCTCAAAGAGAAAGAAGGTTGCCTCTGACTGTGTGGTGGGTGGGAACGTGGAAACTGGCTATGGCCACAGACCCTCTCGTGGGTCTCCAGGGGCTGGACTTCACTTGGAAGGCGGTTGCTCACCTTTCTCCTGAAGAGCGGCTGGAAGATTCGAACCACCAGAGAAGCACCCTTTTCCCTCCGAATTGCCGCTCCCTGCAGATGATGCCACCAGAGCTGCCTGAGAGGGTCCTAGGGTGCAGTACACAAGCACTTAAGGCCTACGTGGTTGCAAAGGATGCGACTGAAAATACCATGGCGTGAATCAGATATCCTTGTCAAGAGAGGTCCTTGACAGCAGATTCCCGAATGCAGTGCTTTCATATTTCTTTACTGCTGTGACCGTGGGTGTTGATCACAACCCCTGAGGACAGTGCAGAACGGGCCTGTGGAACTTTTAGGCTACAGTTTTCACAGGTGGCCGACCTTAAGGAGAATGAGAATCACGTAACACTTGGTTGTGCTCATGTGACACCTATACTTGGACTAAGAGGCAATCATCAGGATAGAACTCAATCTAAATGCAGAACAGATCATACAAGAGGCTGGACTTTATGAGTAGGAAAGGGGCATCAGGATTGGAGGATGTTCAACAGCTTGCACTATGCAGATGATACAACCTTACTAGTTGAAACTGGGGAGATTCTGAAGCATGTCCTTACTGTAAAGGGTAGTTTGCAATGTGACTTCTTGGTTTTATTTCAGGGTTTTAATTCGTTTTAAGCCTAGGTTATTGATCCATTCTTGACCTAGTTGTTTTGAGTTTTGGATGGTGGTGGTTTTTTTCTTGTCTCCTGTGAGGTAGGGATCTTGTTTCCTCTTTGTGCAGATAGATACCTAGGTTTGCCCACACCATTTGTTAGAGAAGCTGTCTTCCCCCACATGAATGAATTTCATGTCTATAAAAAACCACTTGTCCATGGCTGGATGAGTTTATTTCTGGATTCTCTATTCTATTAATGTCGGTACTTGTCACTGTACAAACATCAAGTTGCTTTGACTGCCATGACTGGTTGGTTGTTGGGTTTTAGATGAGGACATATGGCCCCACACGTACTGCGCTGTTCCCTTCAGAAAGGCTTTGCTGATTTGGGATCTCTTCCCTTTCCCTGAAGTTAGTCATCCCTTTCTCCAGGTCTTTGAAACACGATGACGGCATCTAGACCAGGATTGTATTGGATTCATTGGTATTTTTCTCTTTTTCTCAGAGTTATGTCTTCCAGTCCACACGAGCTCCTTGGTTTTGTTTTCCCCCATCCCTCGTTTTTATTATGATGTGGTGAAGGTTTATAGGGCACACTGGTTTTCTAGTCAGAAGTCAGCCCTCTCTCCACCGACCCCGATTCCTTTCCTTCTTGACTTCCACGCCCTACCTTGGGTTGGAACTCACCTTTTTGGTCATGTTTGGTTACTTGTCCGAGGTGGCAGGGCCACGCTGGTGTTACTGCTGACCTCCCAGGCATGTCTACTCTTTGGCTAAATGTTGATAAAGAAAAGTCTTTCTCAAGTCTCTGGTGGGATCCACCTGTGTTCCCGTCTTGGCCAGATAT
>NW_006400892.1:3016-4836 GCF_000299155.1 Elephantulus edwardii | reverse complement strand
TGGTGACAGTCACAGAGATGACAGCGCCTGGTGTCTGTTTACAGGTCCGAGTCCACATGCAGGGACAAGAAGCCTCCTTTCCGAGGAATATGTCCATAAAAGAAGTTAGTTTTCAGTTCAATAAAAAAAGGTCACCTGTGGACCCAAAACGAAGGAGCGGGAGGACCCTCTTCCAAGCTCTGGAAAAGCCCCACACCCACACGAAAAGGTGAGTGGAGGGAATCTGGGTTCCTGGGGCCTGTTTCCTTCTGGGCTCTTTCGGGGTCCAAGTTCATGGAGTGTCCCTCTACTTTTGCAGGAGAAGAAGATAAAGACGGCAGCAGCCTGGTTTTGATAATGACCCCAAATCGTGACAGTCTTAACAGAGGACACAATCGAGAACCTCTTCGACACATTATCCTGAAAGAGAATTTTTCAAGACCTAAAGGCAAAGCTCGTCAGCACAGGGCTCAAAACCCCGAAGGTGCAGGACTAGGTGCCTCAGGACCTCAGGAGGAGGCCCTGGCAGGCCCTGCTCCTCAGTGTGTCCCTATAGATTTGATGTCCAGGCCGGACCCAGCCACCCCTGAGCCTGGCCGTATACCGAGGAGCAGTGAGGGACCATTTCCAGAAGGAACGGAAGAGGAAGAAGATGAAGAATTCCCACAGTATCCATGTACAAAATATTTAAAGGCCTGTAAGTATCGCTCTCAGTTAATAGTTCAATAAAGAAACACGACTATGACGACAACGCATACGTTTGTGACTAGTGCCTGTCAGTTCCCTCCAGCAGTAAGCCCAGAGAGTGCACCGGGGACCCCCTGACATTACACCAGGGGACTCCCAGGACTTGAAAGGCCCTTCGAAGACGGCTTCTGCAGCAGAGGCTTCAGCCCCAGAACCAAGCAGCGCCTTTCCTGTGGATCCACACAGGAGAGAAGGCCGACAGGTGCCCTGCCTGGGGAAGGGCTTCCGCAGTCACTCACATCAATCGCCCTGTAAGGATTCAGCAGAGATTTCCTTACACGAGGATCCCAACACATTGGCAGCTTCCCAGACACCGCCCCATCCTTTTCAATTTCTTTAACCACTATACTTTGTCCTTGTTCTGTAACTGCATGGAAATGGAAATTTGTAAAGGACCGGGAATTTCTCTTGGCTTCACCAGTGACTCCCATGTGCCTGGCACATCTCAGTTCACTGTCTGCTTTGAAGCCAAGTGACCTGCATGAGGAGGCTAGAAATCCCACCCTGCACCCCCTTCCACTGTCTAGAACACAGACGCTGGTCATAGTGGCCCATTGACCCTTTCCTTGGCAACCTCCCATTCTCTCATTTTCTTAAAAGAAAATAAAATCTTTACACTTTTTATTGCGGTTTCAGTCTCCTCCGTCCTCTTTGGAATTTCCCCTCCTCTGGTGTAATAATCAAGGAAGGCTAAAAAAGACGTAAACTCTTCATGTTAACAGGCAAATGAACTTGACAATGATGGTTTGGTTAGAGACTGAAGTGTTTAGGAGTCAATGATTGTTATTATTAGATGCTGTCAGTGGAGCATGACTCACAGCGACCCTCTAAACAATAGATCTGAACCCTGTTCTATCCTGTGCCATCCTCACATCTGACACACTCTAGCCCATTGCTGGAGTCACTGTATCAAATCCACCTGGTGGAAGGGCTTTCCCACATTTCCCCCTCCAGCTTCCCAACCTTAATGTCTCTCATGCTCAAAATATGCAAGACAAACTTCCACCATCCTTGCTGACAAGGAATAATCTGGCTTCACTTTCTCCAAGATATATCTGTTCTTTTTTTTCAGTCTAGGGATATTCTTTGTACAG
>NW_006400892.1:0-2226 GCF_000299155.1 Elephantulus edwardii | reverse complement strand
GTTGGCACAGGACAGAGCAGGGTTTAGGGCTGTTGTACACAGGGTCGCTATGAGTTGCAAGTGACTCAACGGCACATAACAACAACAACAACAACATGGGATAGTCAGTCCTTCAGCACCACAAATCAAGAGCATCATTTCCTGCCCCTCCCATCATCCTTATCTGTTGCCCAGCTCTCACAGGCATAGCAAAGGATTGGAAAGAGAATGGCCTGAATCAGGTGCACCTCTGTGCTCAACATGACATCATTGCTCCTCAGTAATTTGGACAGGTCACCAACTGCAGACTTTTGGTGTGACTGCTTGTGCCGAGTGTCTTTACTGTGGCTTCAAGTAAGATGATGTCTTTGACAGTTTCGACCTTTCCTCCATCTGTGGCCTCTTGGTCCAGTGGTAAGAATTTTTCTTGAGGTTTGAGATGTAATCTGTCTCGAAGGCTGTAGTGTTTGATCTTCTACAGCAAGCACTTCAAGGCCTCCTCACATTCAGCAAGCAAGGTTCTGTCACCTGCATGCTGAAGGTTATTGATGAGTTTTCCTCCAAGCCTGATCATTTATCTTTTTTTTTTCACTTTAAAAAAAACTCATGTTTATTCTGCTAAGACACAGTTTATTTTTCATTTCCCAAGAACACTAAAATAGCACAGAGCACAGTATAAGAAGAACTGACAATTGCAATCAATAATCCCAGAAGTGGATGTTTTAAACCTGACTTTGGGACTTTAAAAGATTTACACATAAGGATGACTCTTAAATGACCTTTTGTCAAAGTTATCAACAAACAGTTAAAAGAAGTTACTTCAGGGAAAAATCTTAGTGGAAAAGAGGCTTCAGCCCTCTAGCCTCAGGAACACTGCAGAATGGAGATTCTTGATTTGCTGTTCTGTGGTTGGGCTGTGTCCAAAGTCTGCAGATGCATTTTTACTTAAGGTTACCTCTGTGAGGCACCTAATCTGAGACAGGACTTTACTGGAAAATAAATTTACTATCGTGACTTCCACCATGTGGCCTCCACTTAAACTGCATTTGAAATGGGCGTGGGAAGAGGAAGAGATAGGAAAAGAGAAAGTCAATGGGCCTGCAGACTAAAATCATCCTACAGAATGCAGGGCGGTGTCAGCTTACCAGGACCTCAGCAGAGCTTTATGAAGAGGAGCGTGTGGGTAAACACCCACCTCCATTACAGTATGCCATATATTGTTGTATTTAGGAAGCATGATCTGGGAAACCCCAGGGACTCCCTGATAGTACAAGCCCTGTGTGGATCTCGTGTCTCCCCCACTTCCACCATGGCATCCTGCTGACCCCATCCTGCTGTAGTATCAGGGAGTCCCCTGGTGTAATGTCAGGGGGTCCCCTGGTGCACTCTCTGGGCTGATTGCTCGAGGGAACTGACAGGCACTAGTCAGAAACGTAGGCGTTCCCATCGTAGTCATGCTCTATTTAATGACCTATTAAGTGAGAGCGATACTTATAGGCCTTTAAATATTTTGTACATGGATACTGTGGGAATTCTTCATCTTCTTCCCCGGTAATGGGTGGGGCTGAAAGAAGGCCCAATCCCAATCCTAACCTTAAACTAACACTTCTATTAACCCAGTAGTAGGAAAGCTACGTTTAGCCTTTAAAAAAAGTCCATTTACAAGCATGAAATTTCCAACGTCTACTACCTTGGGCCCAAAGAGCATTGCTTTTGAAAGAATAGAACATTCACAAGTCACATGTTTCTCTCTCTCTCTTTTTTTTTTTTTGCTGTTGGCTTTAAGTTTATTTCCACTTGGGGCGGATGAGACAGCTACGGATATTCGAAAAGCACATGTGTGATTAGGGAGTAAAGTATGGGGTTCTCTCAACTTTTTGGTCTTTTGCTTTTTTGAAATAGAAAGAACCACCCACTTTTGCACTTGGTGCACCTGCTTAGTCTATAGGGTGGGGCAGGGAAGTGCTGACAGAAGCCCCTCAGGAAGGTGTCAGTGGTGGTGGTGACGGTGCCCTTTCAAGAGGAGCCCGCGGCCAGTTTCGCCTGGGTGCTGCCAGGCTGCTTCCTTGTGCTGCCCTGGGGCAGAACACAGGCGACCACACCGCCAGAGGCCTGGGGTCCCAAGCGCTCTGGGGACTCCAACACAGTGGCCATGAATAGGATACTGGTCTTCCCGAAAAAGAAGCTGGCCCACCAGTGGCCCAGGTCGGCCTTGGGGAGCCCTGGGTGGCGGGGAATGGCTTCCTC
>NW_006400891.1:5849-12381 GCF_000299155.1 Elephantulus edwardii | reverse complement strand
TGGATAATTTTGCTGGGTACAGTATTCTTGGTTGACAGTTGTATTCTTTGAGTGTTTGATATATGTCCTTCCATTCCCTTCTTGTCACCCATATTCCATTTTTCCCAGCGTGCCTTCTCCCTATTTGGCCTCTGCTCCATCATCGCATCTCCTCTCTGGCTCTGACTCTCCTGTCTCCCATTTATTATAGACTCTTGTGCTTATTCTATTGTAAGATAGACAGATAAACTGACAGAGATAGAGATACAGAAATAGATAGACAGACACACACACAGAGTCCATCCTTCTCCCAATCCATGCTGACACCGCAGGAGACAGAGGTGAACCGTGGTCCACCCTGCCCCATCCTCAGCTCTGTCAGATTCAAGCCCCTTGTAGTCAGCTGCTATGTCAGTGCACCTCCTTGAGGGGCTTCCTCTATTTCTCTGGTCCTCTACCATTCCCAGTATGCTGTCTTTCTCCAAGACCTGACGTGTATATTGTTGTGCACCAGAGAGTCAGAACTGACACATAGTTGACCCTCCAGCAGATTTTCAGAGGCATTTAACCATATGAGATTACCCATCATTCTCCCATGGAGCAGCTGGTAGCCTTGAATTGTGTGCCCTTTGGTACTGCAGTGTACCTTTTGGCCACTAGGCCGTCAGAGGTCTAACCAAAAAAATCAGTGGTTTGAATCCACCAAGTGGAAACATAAATAATCTTCTCTCACAAAGATTTACAGCCTTAGAAACTCAATGAAGGGTCACCATGAGTCATAATAGACTCAAAGACAGTGGGTTGTGGGTTTTTTTTGTTGTTGTTTGCTTTTTTTTTTTAAATTTTTTTCATTCCTGGGAAGATATAGTTAAGTAGAGATAGAGAAAGATATTTAAAAATGCAACAGTATGTTAACTCAGTGACTGGGGTAGTGGGTGCGTGGGTGTCAGAGATGAGAAGGTGGGCTCAGGATAGAGTAGGTTTCAGGGCTGTTGGACATAGGATTGCTACGAGTCACAGGTGACTCAACGGCACGATGAGTGAATGAATGAGTGTGTGTGGAGGGAAGGTCCGGCGATGAGTGAATGAATGAGTGTGTGTGGAGGGAAGGTGGGAAGGTCCGGCGATGAGTGAATGAATGAGTGTGTGTGGAGGGAAGGTCCGGCGATGAGTGAATGAATGAGCGTGTGTGGACGGAAGGTGGGAAGGTCCAGCGATGAGTGAATGAATGAGTGTGTGTGGACGGAAGGTCCGGCGATGAGTGAATGAATGAGTGTGTGTGGACCGAACGTCCGGCGATGAGTGAATGAATGAGTGTATGTGGAGGGAAGGTGGGAAGGTCCAGCGGTGAGTGAATGAATGAGTGTGTGTGGACGGAAGGTGGGAAGGTCCGGCAGCCTTGGACTAAGGAGCTGCTCTACCAGCTCAACAACGTGAGGTCTGAGTTCACCAGCTGCTCCTCGGGAGAAAGACGGGCAATCTCCTCCCATTTGATTTATAATTTCTGAAAATAAGCTAGAGTTAGCTATGAGTCAGATCCTCCGACTTCACAGTGCAGAACACCACCACCACCACACACACACACACACACACACACACACACATATACTCTGAGCTCTGGTGGTCTAGTGTGTAAAGAATTTTATTGCCAATCGAGAGGCAGGAGGTTCAAATCTGTTACTGAACACAAGGGGTTCTTTCCGTAGTCAACTGCCAATAAGACAAATGGATTGTAATATCCCTATGCACTTTATTACAGATCTGGGAAGACAAGGAGTTGACCTCAAAGACTGCCTGCCCACCTGGGAGTGGTCATTCTGCTTTTATACCAGGGTGAGACACTAAATCATTTAACAATGCACTTTGGTTAGTAAAATATAATAATGTCTACATTTGAAAAAAAAAATCACACACAGATACCAGTAAATAGGCAAACTATAAACTAGCTAACATATGTTCTTGTTGTTGTTCTTAAGTGCCATCGAGTCGCAGGCAACTCATAGCGACCCTCTGAAGGAGAGTCCCCGACGCTTGGGTGTCTCTCATCCTCTCTCCAGGTTCATAGGGTTTTTGGAGGCAAGCTATTATAGAAGTGGATGCCACTACTGCTTCCACTCTTGTTTAATCGGGAAGCTCCACCCAACTCTTAGTCCACATTGGGTAGCCAACCATTAACTCATTTGACACATCCGTGTCACTGTGTTCAGCCTCACAGCAACCGCAAGTGACTGTGGGACAGGACGGCAACTTGTACACCAGGGCTATACGACCTAGAGGAATGTCTGAACAAAAACAATGAAAGACTGGTCTGAGGGCCGCACACTAAAAGTCACCCACCTTGGTCTTGGTCACATCGTTTTCTCTTTACTGGGCCAGCTGATCTCTCTCTCTCTCTCTTCTCTCTCTCTCTCTCTGTTAACATATAGCTGAGAAAAACAGGTTTTGGAAAGATAAGAGTTAATTCAGTGCTTCCTTTCCTGGTAAACAGGTAGATTGTTACAGTTTACATATGACTGAGAAGAACAGCTTCACAGAGGTAATCCAAGATCTAAGAGATGCATCTCCTCTCCTGGTAAACAGATTAAACTACTTGACATGACTAAAGAAAGGAAACTAAGAATTCTAAGGCCAAGTAACTAGTTTTGCAGGCTGGAGAAAGCTGATGTCAGTTTCATAACTACATAACTATAGTTTTATAGCTGATATGTATATAGAGAATTCTGGACTTTTTAATACCAGCCCATCAAATCCACCAGCAACTCTGCAGGACAAAAGTGGATAATCTGCTGTCCTGCAATTTATAGTTGTACTCATGCACCGTCAAGTCAGAGCCAACCCACAGCGAACCCTCCAGCGGGTGGTCAGAGGTGGTAAATTGCATAGGAGGAGGTTGCCTCCTTTCTCCCAAGGAGCAGCGGATGGATTTGGACCATGTGCTTTGGAGTTGACAGCACAGCTCCTTACCACTAGGCCATCAGAGTGACTGGGAAGGTCCGTTAGCGCTGATTCCGACTCGATGGCAATGAGCTGAGTTTCTGAGTTGACATATCATCTGTTCAGTGTGGTCTCCATGGCTGCGTCTTCAGGGAAGCACACTGTCACATTGGCTTTTGGAATGCCTGGTGGGTATGTGCACGTGACTCGGGATAGCAGCTGAGTGTCTTGCTGCTGTGCCACCAGGGATTCTTACATGTATATCTCTCTGTACCTGTAAATGCATATGTATGTGTACACGTTCACCAGTCCCTGGAAACCCCCAGAGGCTCAAGTGTGAGGAGGTCCAGCTCAAGGCACATAACCACAACAAACAACATGTATATATAGACCCTGAAACCCAGAGTCTATATATAAACCCAGAGTCAATATCTATATTAACTTGGACATAAAATAGTTGACTCAGATCTTTAAAAACCCTCCAGTTTTAAATCAAGCTGTCCCTCAGCCTGAAATCTTCACTTCATGGGGAAAAGCAGCTCAGATTTTGTCATAGTTGGTCCCGCAAACTCAAGTGGGGGAGGGTCGGGATGCTTTTTTTGCTTGTGTGAAGAAATGTTTTCTAAAATATATTGGTTAAAAATGTCCATTCAGCTTAGTCTAAGGATAATTACTTTGGTCAACATGAGGTTACAAAGTAGAATTGATAATGTTAAGCAAAGATGAAGTTCTTCAATTTTCTTGTAACTTTAGCCAAGATGGGGCAAAAGTCAATTAACCAAATCTTAATCTGATTTTTAAACTCTCTCAAACCATACTTTCTTTACTCACTGAGATCTTTGTCATATATTTTTTCTGATTTCTAAAATGTGTAATTAAAGTAAAAGTATAATCTGTTTCTTTTAAGATAAGAGGAAACAGAAAATACACTCTGTTGTTCTCTGAGATGTAATTAACACACGGGCACAGGTTACAAAGAATGACTCAGTCAGGTATATTTCAAAACGTTAGAAACAAATATTAAGTAGCATATTTCAAAACGTTAGAAACAAACACTGAGTTTGAGATTGGTGTATTTAGCAAAGTGCCTTGTCACTGTTTCCCCTCACTTTTCTGAAACCCCTCTTTGCTCTGAGTCTTGGCTCTCACCATTTGCGCTGCTGTCTCTGACACAGCAGCACCGACCTCCATGATTGCATGGCTCCTACTTTCCAGAAACTTCTTATCCATCAATGCAACCATTTGCTTCTTTCACCAGATTGTGAGCCTGGTGTCTCACTGACATTTTTTGGTACCCATCGTAGGATCTGAATGTGAATTTGCCTCTTCAATTTCCAAGACCCCAAAGAGGTGTGTGAACAAAACCAGGGTTAAGTCTGTTACTGGCCCTCCATCCTCCTTGGAGGATTCAAAGTATAGTAAATAACCCTCAGTGCTCAGCCTCTATTTATCCCCCACCCCCATCCCCACCCCATGAAGGAGCTCACTGAGAGTGCGCGTGCACGTGCACGTGTCTGTGTTTAAGTATGTGTTGTATATATGTCTCCTTTGTTTTCACATGTGAATTTGAATAGACTGACCAATTTCAGGTTTGGGACTCGATGGCTCTCTAGGAATCTTGGAGTATCATAGATGCAAAACCACAGACATAGGTTCAAATGAAAAAACCCTTAGAGCTTGGGGTCCATATTGGCAGACATTTTTGAAAGAATGAACTGAGGCAGGGGACCCAGACCCAAAGTGTCGGGGTGTCTGCCAGGGCCAAGGCAAGCTCCTGCAAAGAGGGACACAGCACTCTAAACACCACACTGTCCACAGTCCAGAGAAGCCCATTCAGGCATCGTCTGACTCTGAGGAACTGAGAGTGATGATCAAGTTTGTATTCTGTTGAGTGTGTGTTTTGCTCTGTTTTCTGACAGTTTGAAAAATCAGTGACTGCTTTGAGCATCTTTTACATTTTGCCCAATTAAATTAGTACCTTTGAAACAAGAAACTAGGTCTCTAGCTGGCAAGATGAATTAAGAATAAAATTAAGTTTAGGGTTCATGTTAAAGAAAAACCAAAAAGAACTAACAATTCTACAAACTGAATATATTTTAAGTAATTTAGAGTTTCAGTGATCACTGTGAGAAAGCAAGTTACAAGGCTTTAATAACGGACAAATTATTCTAAATTGCTTCTCCGAAGGATCCTACAAAAGTGTGCAAAGACAGAATTATAAAAAAAAATAATAATTTGCCACCTCCAGAGGGTATCATAATATTAAATTTTAATATTTCTTCAAAGAACTTGCTCAGATTAGCTTAATAATAAATAAATGCTTCTATAAATGAAATAGTCCTAATAGTCACAGGAATTAAGAAAATAAATTCAATCAAACAGTAGTTCTTATATTGACGTTAGCCTTTAAAGTAAAATCTTAAAAACACAACCACTACAAGTTAAGCAAAGGTGCTGTGGTGGCCCGGGGGTGGGGGGTGAGCTGCTAACTCCACCGTGACACCTCACTGTGGGCTTGACCCACCAGCTGCTCTTGGAGAAGCCTTGAGAGCCTCCTTCGGGGCGATTCACAAATGCTAAAAACCAGCTGCAGGGGCAGCTATGCGTCCCTTCTGACTCCAGGGCAGCGGACTTGAGTTTTAAGTTTAAATGTTACCCTAAGCTACGTATTAATGGAGAATGTCCTTTGTTAAGGAAAAAGTCATATTCTCCTGAAATAAAAGAGAGTATTTGTTGGGAGAGGTGGGTAAAGGAAATAAAGGAAAAGGAAAGATCTGGTAAAACAATGTATACAAACTTTGTAAGTAAACCAGTGTAAAAGAATATAAAAAATTAATAAAGACAGAGATATTCTATCTCCTATTTCGAATACAAGGAAAGCACAATATTGAGAGGTATAAAATTTTCATGTCACTACTTTAATAAGTCGAGTATTAAGAAGTTAACTCAAGGAACTTAATTCTATGACCCACAGTCTTTAAAATAAGGTTGTTTTTGTGGTAGAAAATGTGTAACAATAAAAATTTTATCACTTAAAAAAAGAGACTTCGTTAAAGAATAAGAGAAGGCTAGGCAAGGGGAAAATTAGGTAGATATAGGAAAATTAACTGAAGACTTTAGAAAAATAAAATTACTTACCAAAAGAATTGTTAGGTGCCATCGAGTTGAGTCTGACTCATAGTGACCCTACAAGTAACAGACCTGAATCTTGTTCTATCTGGTGCCATCCTCAAAGTCTCTGGCACACCCAAGTTCATTGTTAACTTTTCCAATCCACTTGATTGTCTTCCTCTCCTTTAATATCTCTCCACCTTTCCAAGCATGATGCCCCCTCCAAGGAACAGCCTCTCCTAGCAACATGCTCAGAGTTTGGGAGAAGCTTCATCATCTTTGCCTCCAAGGAGCTCTCTGGCTGCACCTTCCCCAAGACAGACCTGTTTGTTCTTTTGGCTGTCCAGGGTATTCAGCATTCTTCTTCAAAACCACAGCTCAGAAGCAGGTTTTCCCAGTGCAACAAGTCTCCTCATCTCCTGACTGCTTATACCTAGTGTATTGATTGTGGATTCAACCAAAAGAAAGAATGTTGTTGCTGTTATGTGCTGTCGAGTCGCCTGCGACT
>NW_006400891.1:2542-3679 GCF_000299155.1 Elephantulus edwardii | reverse complement strand
CAGGCGACTCGAGGGCACATAACAACAACAACAACATGCAGTACTGCATTGTGTGAATACACCATAGTCTTTCTCTCCATTCATTTGTTGATGGGGACTTGAGTTGCTTCCTTATCTTTGCTATTGTGAATAAGGAGGCAATAAACATGGGTGTGCATATATCTGTTTGGGTGGCAGGTCTGGTTTCTTTAGGGCATATTTGCAGTAGTGGAATTGCTGGGTCAAATGGTATTTCTATTTCCTACTTTTTGAGAAAGCACCATACAACCTTCCACAGTGGTTGCACCATTTTACACTCCCACCAACAGTGAATAAGGGTTCCAGTTTCTCCACAACCTCACCAGCATTTGCTTGCTGCTCTGTTGAACTTTGCCATTGTTACAGGGGTGAGATGATACATCAAAGTTGTTTTTATTTGCATCTATCTGGTAGCTAGGGATTTTGATAATTTCTTCATGTGTTTGCTTGCCATCTGCATGTCTTGTTTGGTGAAGTGTCTATTCATAGCCTGTGCCCATTTGAAATTGGATTGTTGACCTTTTTCTTGTTGAGGTGCTATTCTATAAATTTTAGATAAGAGTCTTTATCAGATAGTCATTGCCAAATAGTCTAAGTAGTTAAAGTATTTTTTTTTCCTTCCACAAATAGCTAGGTTAATCTAGACAAATGTGAATGAACTTTTTTAAAAGAGATAATGAACCTCAGAGGAAGGAGAGAGATCAAATCAGACTTCCACCTTCTTTTCTCTGGGGACTGAAGCTTGTGGAGTAACTCACTGATATAAAATTAAATTAATGAATATTCATTATCGTTCAAGTTTATAAACTCTTATCTTTCATATCACAGAAAATAAATACATATCTTTAAACCTGATAAGATACAGTTTCCTTTGCTACCATTTGAAAAATTTGTACTGAGAAAATTTGTTAATAGAAACAAGAAATTGTAAAGCTTTATTAAAAGAGCATAGTGGAGTGCATTGCGGGCGCGGGTGCGGGGGCAGGGTCCGGGTGCGGGGGATTGTATACCAACGAAAAAGTTTATGTTTTTCTTTTCAAAGAGAGGAGTGAACTGGGGGTGGGGGGTAAAGAAAAAAGTGCAACAATGAAAGAATGAAAATCCAAAATCTCTGTAAAT
>NW_006400891.1:0-1193 GCF_000299155.1 Elephantulus edwardii | reverse complement strand
GAAAACATGATACTTCTCATGACTTGATAATGGTATCAGAGAGCTGGACAATGAATAAGGATGCCAGAAAAAGAATTGATGTCTTTGGGTTGTGGTGCTGGAGAAGAGTTTTGAACATATTATGGACTGCCAAGAAAACAAATTGGTCTGTCTTGGAGAGGGTGAAACGAAATTTCTCCTTGGAGGCTAGAATTTTGAAGCTCTGACTCACATACTTTAAGCACGTGGCCAGGATGGACTGTTCCTTGTAGAATGACATCCTGCTTGGAAGGGTGGAGGGACAGTGCAGGAGAGGAAGACCTTGGATAAGATAGATTGCTATAATAACTGGTGTCATGGGGGTAGGTGTGTTGGAGTCAGTGAGACTGGCTCAGGAAAGGGCAGGCTTCCGAGCTGCTGTACATGGGGTCACTGTGAGTTTTAGGCAACCCGACGGCATATATCAGAAACAATATTAATTACTTGATTCTAAGCAAGGAATCTATAATACAACATCATGATGTTTTCTCAGTTGCTGCCTAAAGGGTTTCTATTGGTCTGAATTTGCTCTATGAAAATTGGTTTTGACTAAATTGCATCTTCATCGTCAAAGATGATACCTTTACCTACGAAATTCATGTCATAGAATTCCTGTTGCTATTCAGATCTCTAGAGGCTTAATCTTAATTCTGGTGATGAGTGGTAAAACACTGAGCTGCCAATACAAAGGTACATGGTTCAAATCCACTAGCTACTTCAACAAGGAGAGATGGACAATGTCCATTTACTGTGATTTACCGCCCCTGAAAATCCACCGGAGGTTCAGTTATGGGTCAGCTCCAACAACACAAAAATACTTAGTATTAGCTCTTAATAGTGTATGCTATAACTAAAGCTCTTTTTAAAAATGCCAAGCATAATATTTTAAGAACTTATTTTTACAAAACAACTATGAGATATCGTCTCATCCCAGTAACAACAGAAAAATTTAACAAAACAGCAAGCAGCAAATGTTGGCAACGTTGAGGAGAAACTGAAACCCTTATTCACTACTGGCGGGAGTATTTTCTCAGAAAGTTGCAAACAGAGACCATTTGACCCAGCAATTCCACTACTGGGAATATACCCCAAAGAGACATAACTGACATCCAAGCAGATATATGTACACGCATGTTTATTGCAGCTTTGTTCACAATAGCAAGGAGTTGGAAACA
>NW_006400890.1:11664-12300 GCF_000299155.1 Elephantulus edwardii | reverse complement strand
CCTCTCTAGGATGAACCTGACTGTTCTCCTAAGAGTCCATAGTATCCTCAATACTCTTCTCCAGGACCACAGCTTACAGGCAACAATTCTCCTTCTATCCTCCCTAGTCACTGTCCAGCTCTCTCATGCATAGCAAGTGATTACAAAGACTATGACCTGTATCAGGAGCAGCTTAGTCTATATATTGACATTGTTGCTCTTCAGTACTTTAGGAGGTCTCCGACAGCAGACCTTCCCGATATAATAGGTTTCTTAATTTCCCGGCTGATGGTTCCAAGAGAAGAGTCCCTAAGCCTTAACAAGTCAAGCCCAGAAGACATTCAGATGGCAACAAGGACATGAAGAAATGTTCAAAATCCCTAGCTCTAAGAGAGAGGCATATCAAAACAACTGTGAGATATCATCTCACCTCAGTCAGAATAGCAAAATTTAACAGAACTGCAAGCAACAAATGCTGGTGAGGTGTGGAGAAACTAGAACACTTATTCATTGTTGGTGGGAGTGTAAAATGGTGCAACCACTGTGGAAAATGGTGTGATGTTTTCTCAAAAAGTTGCAAATAGAGATACCATTTGACCCAGCAATTCCACTACTAGGAATATACCCTAAAGAGACCATAACCGACATCCAAGCAGA
>NW_006400890.1:3208-7994 GCF_000299155.1 Elephantulus edwardii | reverse complement strand
CTTCTGACATCCATTTTGGTCTTTTCTTCCTCTTCTGTCTTTGCAATGACCATTTGCACTCTTCCTGGATGATACCCTTGATATCCTCCCACAAGTCATCTGGCCTTCGCTCATTAGTGTTCAAAGCCTCAAACCTGTTCCTGAGATGGTTCTGAAATTCAGGTGGGATAGACTCAAGGTCATATTTTTGTTGCCTTGGATTTGGTTTAATTTTCCTCAGCTTCAGCTTGAATTGTGGTCTGTACCACAGTCAGCTCCTGGCCTAGTTTTCACAGCTGATATTGAGCTTCTCCAGCGGTTCTTTACACAGATGTAATCGATCTGATTCCTATGCATACCATCAGGTGAAATCCAGGTATATAACCTTCGTTTATGTCTCTTAAAAAATGTATTTGCTATGAATAAGTCATTGATTGTACAAAATTCGATCATTCTCTCTCCAGCTCCATTTCTGTCACCGAGTCCATGTTTTCCAACTAAGCTTTCATTAAAATCTCACTTTAACAAAACCCACATATCAATGGATAAAAAACTATGGCACATTCACTCAATGGAATATTATGCAGCTTTGAAGACAATGAAATCATAAAATATATAAAACATGGGAGAGACTAAAAAACATTATACTGAGTGAAATATCTCTGCTTCAAATGGACAAATATTGCATAACACTAATGTTATAAAATAGGAGAGACGGGGCAGGGGTTGAGAATGGGAAAAGAATGGATAGATAATGAACTCTTCATTAAAACAGGTGAAAGGAAGAACTGGCTGAAAAAAGTGTATTATTAGGCATTATGTGTATGGCAACAATCTGGAACAAGAGATGCATTGCTGGATGGGCTGGAGGAGGTGGAGGGGAAAGGAAATGTGCAACAATTTAAAAATATGAAATGGAATACATCAAGAATGATGTACTAGGCATTTGCGAGCCAAGATGGACTAGCATTGGCTATTTTGAATCAGATAATCATATGATTTTATTTTTTAGAAATGAAAAAATACGGAAGAATGGTTTTGCATTCATATATAAAATGACTATTTGAAGATCCATCCTTAAGAACAATCCTGTCAGTGACAGACAGGATACTGTCCATATGCATACAAGGAAGACCTGTAACTACAATTATTATTCAAATAAACACAACCAGGTCTAAACACAAAGAGAAGTGAGGATTTCTATTAACTGTGCAGTTCAAAACTGACCAAACATGCAATCAAGATGCATTAAAAATAATCAGTGACTGGAATGCAAATGTTGGAATAAATAAAGAAGGAATGGCAATTGGAAAATACAAAGTTAGTGAGAGAAATGAAGCTAGAGAATGAATGACTGAATTTTGTGTGTTCAATGATTTATTCATCACAATTTTTTTTAAGAAACACAGTGATGACAACACTCTGAAGCCGGGAGCTGATGGGTTCAGCAAGGACGCTGGAGCTGAGCAGAGCAGGTAAAGGCGCTTTCTCTACACCAGCAGCTAGCTGCATCGGCTCAGGCTCCCTAACCTTGCTGCCCAGAGCGTCCTATCAGAACTGTTTGTTTGTGTCTCCCCAGACCAGTCATCCTTCACCCTTGTCCTGTGGAGGGTCCAAGGCAGATCCGCACACCTCGTTCTCACCTCCCTGGGATTGTAAGATGGTGGCAGTGGAGTGTGCAGTGTAAGAGCCGAGGAACAGCAAGCTGCATAGAGACGGGCCACTAGAGAGACTTTCACGCCACACAGAGAAGACCTAAATGGTGCAATGCGGCTATTAGGAATTGGAATCAGAACTTTTGTTGGAACAATTCGTTTTGGAGCTACAGGTACAGAGCTGCGCCGTGGGCCTGGCCAAAGCTGGAAGCGGCCAGCTGAGCTGCTGTGGGACCCATCCCCACGAAAAAGAAGGTTAGCAGGAAAGTAACTGAGTTCTCTTAAGTCTCATTAAGAGCGAGTGGGTCTATTGGAATTTGGCAAAGTTTTCTTGTGCCCTCGCCAACTGCCCACGATCAGGCAGGCCTGTTGCAACTTAACTGGATTTTCTTGGGCACCATCAATTGCCAGGGAGAGAACTCAAAAGCAAGTCCACTTGTGGGCACTGGGCTGAGTTCTCTTGGGTGCTGTTGACTGATCAGGAACAGGCGGGCCAGTGGAATATATCTGAGTTTTATTGGGCACCATTGACTGTCTGGGAGAGTGCTCAAGAGTGAGTGGGCCGGTGGGAATTTGACTGAACTTTCGTGGACACTGCAGACCACCCAGAGGCAAGTAGATGAGTGGGAATTTAACTGAGTCTTCTCCGGTCTGAATGGACGACCCTGGGCCCCACTGGTACAGAGGTCATTGCAGGAGAAGGGCCATTGGGCAAGGACTGCTGAGTGACAGCTGCTGGGTGAGAGATGGACAGCTGGAATTTTAAGAGGGACCCCACTCGTTAGCACACTCAAAAGACTGAGTTCTGAGTGAGGTTCCACAAGTGGTTGATCTGCCACTGTGGTTGCTCATTCCCGTGCCAGTCCCATCCCCTTTCGGCTCCACAACTGTGCCTACATGTCCAGTCACTCAACTTGCCTTTAATCTGGAGCACCTTGATCTGACTTACATACAAGGAACTGCTCTCATAGGCTCCGAAATGAACATTTCCTTGAGTCAGAAGTTCAGAAAAAAACACAAGTGGGGAAAATGCCCAACTGATTTCTAGAGCATTGTCTTCAGATCAAGAACCTATCAACGTCTTGAAGAAACCAAGCTATCCCATACACTACACAAGTACAAAGCAAGATGTCACACCCAAAAGACACAGTATCAATAAATTTCCTGAAGCCAGAAAATCTAATGGAACTATCTGACACAGAATTTAAAAGAACAATGATTTAATATTTTCAATGGGTGAAAGACAAACTTGAAGAATTACAAGATACTACAAGCAAAACCCAGGAGAAGCTCAAAAAAATAATCCTGAACAATGCACATAAAACAAACGAGGCATTAGTGGCACTGGAAAAACAAGAAACCACGATCCAAAATATGAGGTCCAATGTTTCAGATGCTATCAACATGATGGAGGGATATAACAGTTGAAGAGATGGACCACAGAATCAGTGAAATAGAAGATAGAATTTTCACCACTGATCTCCTAGAGCAAAAAGCAGAATCAAAAAGAAAGGAAAAGGAAGAAAAGATAAGAATAATGTGGGATGCCATCAGGAGAAATAACCTGCACATCACTGGAATCCCAAAACAGGAAGAAGCAAGAAAAGGCACTGAAAAAGTTTTGAAAAAATTACTAGAGGAAAACTTCCCAGGATACCAAAGAATGAGAAAATATATATTCAAGAGGCTGAGTGTACACCATATAGAATAGATCTCAAAAGTAAAACCCCAAGACATATCATAGTTAAATTTGACAGAACCAAAGATAAGGAGAGAATTCTTAAAGTAACTAGGGAGAAACAAAGAGTAATCTATACAGATAAGATTATATGCTGATTTCTCAGCAGAAACGACATGAGCAAGAAGAGAGTGGAAGGACATATATCAAAGACTCAAAGAACACAACTATCAACCAAGAATACTGTATTCAGCAAAATTATCGATCAAATATGAAAGAGAGATTAAGATATTAAAAACACACACACACACAAAAAAAAAACAGAACCTAAGAGAGTTTGTAAAAACAAGACCAGCATTGAAGGAAACACTGAGACATGTCATTCTCACAGAGCTACCACAGAAAGCAGCATGGACCACGTAATTAACAACAACACCAAAAAGAACTAAACAGAATGATAGCAACAAAACCCTGCCTTCCAATAATCACACTGAATGTGAATGGTTTGAACACACCACTGAAGGTGAGTAGCAGATTGGATAAAAAACCAAAATCGATTAATATGCTGTCTACAAGAAGACACTCCTGAAAAAATGAAGATAAAAACTAAAAATAAAAGGGTGGGGGGAAAAATATACCTAGCAAATGGCAACCAGAAAAAAGCAGGGGTAGCAAATTTATCTCCCATAAAATAAATGTCAGTGCAAAAACCACCAGAAAAGACGAGGAAGGTCACTACATAATGAGTAAAGGGTCGATAGAATAAGAGGACAGAACAATAATAAATATATATGCACCAAAAGAAAGATCTGCAAAATATATAAAACAAACATAAATAAAACTGAAAAAGGAAATAGACGACATTACTACAGTACTTGGAGACTTCAATACACCATCTCAAGAAAAGATAGAATAACCAGGAAAAAAATCAACAAAGATGCTAAAGAATTAAACTATACAACAAACCAAATTTAGATATTTATAGGATAATGTACCCTTCCCCCCAAAATACACTTTTTGTTCTTATCCAATGTGCATGGAACATGCTCCAGAATAGAACATAATTAAGGTCACAAGGCAAGCATCAATAAATTCAAACAATAGAAACAATACAAAGCATTTTCTCAGACCACAGTGCTACAAAATTATACATTAATAACAAGAGGATAAAAGAGAAAAAAACACACATTTGGAAGCTAAACAAAACCTTGCTTGAAAATAAGTGGGTTGTTGTGGTTATGCCGTCGAGGCGCGTGTGACTCATAGTGACCCTATGTACAACAGCCCTAAACTCTGCTCTATGCTGTGCCAGTCGCACTGTCTCTAACACTCCCATCACGATTATCCCAGTCACTGAATCAATCCACCTCATAGAGGGCCTTCCCCTCCTGCGCTGTCCCTCCACCCTCCCAAGCAGCATGATGTCACTCTCCAAGGACCTGTCTCTCCTCACAACATGTCCAAAGTATGTTAG
>NW_006400890.1:0-1318 GCF_000299155.1 Elephantulus edwardii | reverse complement strand
GAATTTGCATATGAGTAGTTGGTGGTCTGTTTCACAATCAGCTCCTGGCCTAGTTTTCACAGCTGATATTGAGCTTCTCCAGCGGTTCTTTCCACAGATGTACTCTATCTGATTCCTATGCATACCATCAGGTGAAATCCAAGTATATAACCTGTGTTTATGTCTCTTAAAAAATGTATTTGCTATGAATAAGTCACTGTGCAAAATTCGATCATTCTATCTCCAGCTCCAGTGGGTACTATAAGAAATAAAAAAAATGAAATGAAAAAGCTTCTTAAAACAAATGACAATGAAAACACCACTTACCAAAATCTCTGAGAAACAACAAAAGTAGTAATCAGAGGCCAATTTTAGAAATAAAGCAAACATATCAAAAGGCAGTAAAAAATGACCATTGAATCTCTAACCCAACATCTCCAACAAACTGAAAAAAAAAAAAAACCAAGAAAACACGACACTTTCAAAAAAGCAGAAATTATAAAAATTAGAGCTGAAATAAATGAAATTAAAAAACTGTAAAGCAATTGAAACCATCAACAAAACAAGGAGTTGGTTCTTTGAAAAGGTCAATAAAATCAACAAACCACGAGCAAAACTAACAAAGGAAAAGAAGGAAGAAACACAAATAATCCAAATAAGAGATGAAATGGGCAATGTCACAATAGAACCAACTAAAATAAAAAGGCTAATATTGTAATATTATGAAAAATTATACCCCAACAAATAAGAAAACCTAGAGGAAATGGACAAATACTTAGAAATTCGCAACCTATCTAAACTAACACCAACCGAAACGGAACACCTGAAAGAACCACTACAAAAGAAGAAACTGAAAAGCTACTAAAAAGACTTCCAGCCAAAAACAGTCTTGGACCAAAATGGATTTTCAAGTGAATATTATCAAACATTCAGAGAAGACCTGTCACCAATCCTACATAAGCTATTTTAGAAAATAGAAAAATATGGAATTCTCCAAGGCTCATTCTATGAAGCAAACATAGCCTTGATACCAATGCCAGGTAAAGACGCTACCAAAATAGAAAACTATAGGCCAATATCTCTCATGAACATAGATGAAAAAATCCTGAATAAAATCCTGGCCAACAGAATCCAACAATGTTGTTGTTGTTGTTATGTGCCGTCGAGTCATTTTCGACTCATAGCAACCCTATGCACAACAGCCCTAAACCCTGCTCTATCCTGCGCCAACTGCACTGCCTCTAACACACCCATCCCGATTACCCCAGTCACCGAATCAATCCATCTCATAGAGGGTCTTCCCCTCCTGCGTTGTCCCTCCACCCTCCCAAGGATGATG
>NW_006400889.1:12546-13437 GCF_000299155.1 Elephantulus edwardii | reverse complement strand
AACCGTGTTCCTCTGGGATTGCAGTGCAGCTTCTTGCCACTAGGCCACCAGAGCTCCCTGAAAATACATTCTTAAAACTATTTCATTTGTTTCTACAATTTTTAAATGTGCAATTAGGGACCTCTCTAAATTATTGAGGAGTAGTGATGTCAGTTTGAGGACTAGGTGTTTTTGACTCAAGTCATGGTCTGGTCATTTGCTATGCACCTGAGAGCTGGACACTGAATAAAGATGACAGAAAAAGAATTAACGCCTTTGAGCTGTGGTGCTGGAGAAGAGCACTGAGCATCCCATGGATGGCCAAGAGAACAAACAGATATGTCTGGGAGAGGGTGCAGCCAGAGTGCTCTTTGGAGGCGAGAATGACGAAGCTTCACCTCACATACTTGGGGCATGTTTCTAGGAGGTGCTATTCTTTGGAGAAGGACATGATGGGAAGGGTGGAAGGTTGGCAAAGAAGAGGAAGACCTTCAACCAGGTGGATTGATATGGTGACTTCTGTAATGGGCTCATGTCTGTCAGGAAGTGTGAGGATGGCGCACAGGATTGAACAGGGTTCAATTATTTTGTTCCTCAAGTCACTGTATGAGTCCTACTCGACAGGACCTAACAACAACAACATTAGGAAATTTAGAATGATATTGTTAAGTGGTCTGCGGGGTCTGCTGGCTGTCCTGTGAGGTGCCCAACTTCAGCTAGTCAGAGTTGAGCCTCTGTTTTGACCTTTCTGCCGGAAAGGATGTCGCGGGCTTTTGGCGTCTCCGATTACCTGAGAAAATAGGGTGGGTCTTTGGGGTGAGTGGGATGACCATATGATATATTACTCTGGAGATGAAAAAGTGAGGAAAAATGGAGTTGCTTTCATAGTTAAAAAAGTCATTGCTAGATCTG
>NW_006400889.1:6284-10131 GCF_000299155.1 Elephantulus edwardii | reverse complement strand
CAGAGACAGTGCGATTGGCACAGGACAGAGCGGAGTTTAGGGCTGTTGTACATAGGGTCACTATGAGTCACAGACGACTCGACGGCACATAACAACAACAATATTGTTAAGTGCCAGTTATAGTGAACCTATGAGCAACATTGAAATTTTGCCCTATATTGAACCATACCCACAATCCTATTATAGTCAAGTCCATTGTTGTACTTTGTCAACCCATCTCCTTGAGGGGCTTCCTGTCATTTGCTGACCACCACCCCCCCCCCCCCCCCCCCCGCTTTCCCAACACAGTATCTTGTTCCAAGGATTGGAGCCTAGAAACATGTCCCACATGAGAAGTGGTTTCACCATGCTTGCCTCTAAGGAACAAAGATGTTCTTGCCTTCTGTTTGCACTTCCTCTAAAACAGATTTTTTGCAGTCCATGAGTTGATACTCTTTGCCAACACCACAACTCAAAGATATCAGTTCCAGAGAGCTCTGGTGGCCTAATGCCAAGAAGGTATACTACAATCCCAGAGGTGCATGGTTCAAATCCACCAGATGCTCTGCTGAAGAAGGAGGAACAATCTCCTCCTGTATCAGTCAGTTCTGATTTGACAGTACACACACACACACACACACACACACACACACACACAAATAAAATAAAATAAAAATATATCAGTTCCTTAGTCTTCCTGGTTCATGGTCCAACTTTGACGTGTATAGGAAACAATTGAAAATACTATGGCTTGGTTGCATCAAATGACCCTAGTCATTAAACTGACCTCTTTGCGCTTTAGCACTTTAAGGAGGTCCTTGGCAGCAGATCTGTCAAACGTAATACATATCTTTTGATTTCTTTACTGCTGCTACCACAGATGTTCACTGTGGATTCAAGTGAAAAGTAATTGTGACAATGTCAATCTTTTCTCCATTTCTTATGATGCCAATTATTGGCCCAATTGTGAGAGATTTTTCTATTTCTTTTTAGGACTATATAGATTTTAACGAACAATTAAGATCATACCCCATGGGCCAAGTGGTAGAAGAGACATTTGGGATGGGGCGAGGATGGCCTCAGTGCAGCCTCCTTGCCTCTCAGCCTGTCGCCCTCATGCACAGGCCCTTTCACGTTGCGGCCAGTGTTCTCCTTGAACTCCACACGCACCTGTGTGCACTGTTCTTGCGAGCCCGTCCTGCCAAACACCTTGGTGACTCTGGCCAGCTTGATAGGCTGCACCCAGCTGGTATTCATGATGGCTGCACACTGGCGGTCGGGCAGAAAGAGAGCTTTTTCTTGATGCTGAAATAGTCTGTGGTCTTGGATCTTCTTCAGTAAATAAGTGCTTCAGTAATTGCACTCTGTAAGTGCTTCACTTTCTGCAAACAAGGCTGTGCCATCTGTATAACTTGGGTCATTGACGAGAATCAATGCACTCAGCAATAAAACATCTGTGATTCTACCTGGTGTTCTAACCCTCAGGCCATCATCTTTACTCCAAGCAGAAAGGCAGTGGGAAAAACAGATTTGGCTTTCAAACATGTCTCTATGACTTCCTACCAGTGTGATGCTGGGAAGCTTGCTAGCCTTTTCTGTGTCTCGGTTTTCTCACTCACAGAATGGGGATAGTAACAGACTCTGCCTCCTTATAGGGCCAGCTAAGTAATTGGCTTCTAACGGAAAGATTGATAGTTCAAACCCCTATGTAGATCTATAGCAGAAGAGATCCCGTCTTCTCTTGTAAAGATTACGGCCTAAGAGAGTCTATCGGCAACTCTTCTCTGTCACATGGATATAACGAGTTGGAATCAACTAGTCTGCAAAAAACAAACAATATTCTCATAAGGTTGTTTCAAGGTTGAAGAAGATGAGAGATGGAAGGTTTAGAATTTGCTTTTTGAATGTCAGCATCTTACTACGTTCTTTTTCAAATAATTTTCAAGCTCTCTCCTCCCCAGTTCTGTCCAAATTCCCTCACCTATCTTGGAAGGGCTGGGAAGCACACTAGCATCTATTCTAAAGGTGGTAAAAGCTAAGCTCTTGGTCACAAAAGGGATTTGGCTTGGTGCTTTGGGGAAGGGAGTGGCCATGAAAATTCTGTAGCAACTAGTCTGTTAGGTTCTCCAGGGAGACACTGTCAGAAAGTCTCCACACCCAGGAGCCCTGTTATCAGCACAACACAGTGTGATTCAACATTTCCTAGGGGGATGATGTTTACATCGGGGTTTTGAAGCTTTGCAAACCAGTTTTGTCATGGCTGACAGTGAACTTAGATTCCTTTTCAGGGAAAAAAAAAACACAACAAAAAATATAAGAAAATGGGCCTCAGACTGAAATAAAGCAATGTATGAAATGAAGGAGCTCAGTCCTGCTTTCCATCCTATCTGGCAACTTTCTGTCAGAATAATCTGTTTATCTACTTGCCTGCTTTTCCCCCCTTTTATTTCCTTTGAACAGGATTGCTGTCAGCTTACCCTCAGACACTAGCCCGTTTCCATTCCTGTAAACTATTCCTCTCCTGAGAGGAGTTTGGAAACAACCCCAATCCTTGCAGACCCAAGCCAAGAGGAAAAGAAGCACAAGAATTCTGGGACTGCTCTGTGGGGTCACCATCCAATGACCACTATTCCCCCCACCCTACCTGCCCCTTTTAAGTCTGCAGACTGATAACGGGGTGATGAAGACAAAAGGGGGAGAAGGATTGGAAAATAGCCATCATTTCATTAACTTATCCTGCACTTTAAAGGATATATACTTGTGGGGTTTTTTTAGAAAAATTAACACTTGTAGGTAACTTGCAAAAAAAAAAATTATGGCTAACCTTGAGGAAAATGTGAATCCCAGAACACTTGATGTGCTTATGTGAAACTTGTATGTGAACCAGGAAGCAGTCCTCAGAACAGAGCAAGGAAACACTGAAATAGTTCAAAATCAGGAAAGGAGTATGTCAGGGATGCATCCTGTGTCCCCAAGCCTTTTCTGTATACAGAACAAATCATTTGGGAAGCAGGGCTTTATGAGAAGGAATGTGGCATCAGGCATCAACAATTTACGTTATACAGGTGACACGACCTTTCTTGCTGAAACTGAAGAGGACCTGCAATGCTTGCTTCAGAAGGTCAAGGACTGAAGCCTTCAATATGGAATGAAGCTCATCATTAAGAAGACAAAGACTCTCACCATTGGGCCAATGGACAGCACCATGATGGATGAAGAAGACACTGAGGTTGTTAGCTGTTAACAGTTTGCTCAGCTCCACAATCAACACTCTTGGCACCAGCAGTCAAGAAATTAAAAGATGAATTGCACTGGGAAAATCTGCTGTCAGGGACCTCTCCAGAGTACTGAAAACAACGATGTCAGTCTAAGACTAAGGTAGACCTAACTCAGGCTAAGGTCTTTGCAATTACTTACTATGCATCAGAGAGCTGGACAGTGACTAAGGATGACAGAAGAAGAATATATTCCTTTGAGCTATGGTGCTGGAAAAGAGTCTTGAAAATACCATAGACTGCCAAGAAAACAATTGGAGGATAGGATTTTGAGGTTCCATCTCACATAGTTTGGGCATGTGGCCGACTTGATGGTACATAACAACAACAGGTAATTTTCCGTTGTTGTTGTTGTTGTTGTTATGTCCAGTCGAGTCATTTGTGACTCATAGCGACCCTATATACAACAGCCCTAAACTCTGCTCTGTGCTGTGCCAATCGCACTCTCTCCGATACACCCATCCCGATTACCCCAGTCACTGAATCAATACTACTAGAGGGCCTTCCCCTCCTGCGCTGTCCCTCCACCCTACCAAGCATGATGTCCCTCTCCAAGGACCGGTCCCTCCTTACAACATGTCCAAAGTATGTTA
>NW_006400889.1:0-4714 GCF_000299155.1 Elephantulus edwardii | reverse complement strand
CTTTGCATAGTCAATGAAACACAGATATACATTCCTCTGGTATTTCCTGCTTTCAGCTAAGATCCATCTAACATTAGCTACAATATCCCTAGTACCATGACACCTTCTAAACCCAGCCTGGACTTCTGGCAGTTCTCTGCTGATGTGCTGTTCCAGTCGTTTTTGGATAGTCTTCAGTAAAATCTTGCTTGCATGTGAAATCAATGATATAGTTCTATACTGTGGAATCCCCAAGACCACGTGGGATCCGTTCTTAAGTCTCGTAGAGGGGGCGGGGGGAGAGAGAGAGAGAGAGAAGAAAAGAAAAGAGAGAGAGAGAGAGACACAGAGAGACAGAGGAAAGAAAGAAAGAAAGAAAGAAAGAAAGAAAGAAAGAAAGAAAGAAAGAAAGAAAGAAAGAAAGAAAGAAAGAAAGAAAGAAGGAAAGAAAGAGGGAAAGATTTGCCTATAGAGTATAAAGACTTTGTGGGACACTATAGGACAATCAGCCCAATTTCTAAGGCCGTGAATCCTTTGGGAAGCAGGCTAACATATCTTTCTCCTGGTGAGTTTCAACTACCCATTTTTCAGTTAGCAAGGAAGTACTTTAACCACTGTACTCCTAGGGCTATTTACAAAAAAGAACCAAATTCTGTTTACATTTTTATCTGTCCCCTCACTCCTTACTTTGGGATATACTGCTGCTGTGTTGTTGCCAAGAGTCACTGAGTCGACTACTACTCCTAGTGACTCTCTGGACAGCATATCTGCTCCTTGCCCGATCCTGTGCCATCCTTACCATCTCTGGTGTGCCGGAGGCCACTGTTACAGTCACTGTGTCAATCCATCTTGTTGGCGGTCTTCCTCTCCTTCTCTGACCCTCCCAGCATGATACCTGTTTCTAAGGACTAGCCTCTCCTGGCAACATTCACAAGCATCTTTTTCCCTCTCCCCAACTCAGAAGCTAACTTATCTGACAAACGTCTGTATTTGTTTGTTTGTTTGTTTAATGTGCCTTCTGCACATAGACCTAGGAGCTCTGGTGTCATCTGTAGCAAGTTGAGTAGCTAATCAGCAGGCTACCTGTGTCTGGTTGTTCGAATTCACCAGCAGCTCCAACAGAGAATGGTGAGCTGTCTCCTCCCATCAAGATTTGCAGCCTTGACTAAGAGGTTCATTACTGCAAAAAGAACTGGGAGGAGGAGAGAGGGAGGTAATTGTGCAACAATGAATGAATATAAAAAAAAAAGAAATCGGGGGATTAATTGTGGGGTTGTACATTTTGATGGGCACAGGGTGAGGGAAATGGAAAGAATTTGTTCTTATAAATAATATTTGATTTTGTAAATAAACTAGTTGAAAATTTAAAAGTGAACTGGAGGAGGCAGGGAAGGGAGATAGGATAAAATGTGCAAAAATGAATGAATGAAAATCTAACTTCTCTGTAAACATTCATTAAAATCACAATTAAAATAAAATTTTATTTTAAAAAGTGAATAAGGACAGGGATGAGGAGAGGGGGTAAGATGTGTAACAGAGAACAAATGAATGAAAATCTAAATTTTCTCTAAAATTTTATTTAAAATAATAATTTAAATAAAGTCTTATTTCAAAAAAATAATTTGCAGCCTTAGAAATGCGATGGAGGGTCACTATGAGTTGGATGACAGTGAATGAGAGACAAAAGCTAGGTGTCCTAGTAGTGCTGTGGTTAAAGCAGTTGGCTGCTAACCAGACAGTTGGCAAATCTACCCAACCAGCTGCAGTGTGAGAGGAAGTGACAGCGTCAGTAAATACTGAAGTCTCCTGTGGGACAATCTTACCTCTATTCTAGGGGAGCATTGAGTCAGAAGCAACTCTTGGCAGGGAGATTGGTTTGAATATAACACACACTTTCCTGGATGGCTACACACAGCACTGTAAAGCATCTGAACAAATGGGTTAACATTTATTTAACCAGCCTCCCATCACTACCAGGTTAGGCTGCTTCCAGTCTTTTTTTTTTTTTTATTGAGTAAAGTTTTATTTTTTAAAATGTACAGTTGGTTGGCTGTTTATGCATCTTCTCCAACAGCTGGGGCATTGCCACCTTTGGTGTTTCTGGTGTAAATCACTTGAGCTCTGTGTTTTGAAACCAGCTTGATAAGCCCTGAAGGGCTGCCCTGGCCAGGGACCCCCGAATCTTCAGTGTCTCAGAGACAATAGTTGGGGTTATAAGCTTATAGTTGGGAACTTCTTTACAAAGTTTGTCATATGTGGCTTTGTCAAACAAGACCAGGTTATTGAGCTTGTCCCAAACTTTGCCTTTGGACCACTTCTTCTTCTTGGCGTTGCCCCCAGATTTGTTCACTGGGTCTTTGTTCTTCTTGGCCGACTTTCCAGCATCTTTCTTCTTCTTGTTGTCCTCAAGCGGCATAGCAAAGCTCGGAGAGGAGCTACCACAAGTGCAGCCTTGTTAAGATATCGGATGCCATATGCACACCCATGTTTATGGAGGCTTTGTTCACAATAGCAAGGAGTTGGAAACAACCCAAGTGCCCATCAGCAAACGAGTGGATGGAGAAGCTCTGGTATATTCACACAATGAAATACTACGCTGCATTGAAAAACAAGGAACTCACTCAAAATGGGTGACCCTGGAGGACATTATGCTGAGTGAAGTATCTCAGTCACAAAAAGGACAAATAGTGCATGTTCCCACTGTTGTAAAACAGGACTGACATCAGGGTTGGGAGGAGACTGAGAAAGATGGGTTCAACAATGTATACTGCATTGAAACAGATGAGAGAGAAAACTGTTTAAAAGGGATATGTGATTAGGTATTTTTGTCATGACAGCAATCCAGAGTGAAGGCTGCATAGTGAAGTGGACCTGGGAAGAGGGATTGTAAAACAGTGAAAGAATTTTTCTTTTACTTTTCCAAGAGGGTAGTATACTAGGGGAAAGGGTTGGGAAGGGAGAAAAGTGCAACAATGAATGAATGGAAATCCAAAGTCTCTGTAAATTTTCATTGAAATTAATAATAAATTAAAAGAAAAAAGAAAGGAAAAACAGAAAAGATGTCCAATGCCTCCTTTTACTCCTTCAAACAATCTGCTAAATATACTCGTCCAGGTGTATTTTGCTTATGTTGCAGAATTTGATATTTTGATGTAGTTGAATTTATCACTCTCTTTTGGTCATGGGTTTATTTCCAATTAAGTGAGACTTTTTTCTCTCTGATACAAAGAAAGAAAAAGCAATTTCCCCACCCTACCCCTACTCCCACCCCGCCACCTTCCTGGTACTTCCACAGTTTTCTTTTTCACCTTTTTATCTTTGAATTTTGGTGGTGTTTTTTTAGGGCTTTAAATTTTTTTTTAATCTTATACTGGTTTACTTACAAAGTTCATGAAGTTTGTATACATTGTTTTTCACACCAGATCTTTCCCCTTTCCTTTACCCACCCTTCTCTCCACCCATCAAATTGTGTGACCTTGCGGCAAGCTCTGGTGGCCTAGTGGCAAGAAGCTGCACTGCAATCCAGAGGTGCATGGTTCAAATCCACCAGATGCTCTGCTGGAGAAAGAGGGACAGTATCCTCCTATAACAGATCCCATTAGATGGTACACACACACACAAAGTAATTTTAAAAAAAAAAGGTTGTGTGACCCTATTATTAAGCCTCCCCCCATCCTCATACTCATTCTACAATAATGGTTTAAACAGTATTTGTCTTTATGAGACTGAGTTAGTTAACTCAGTATAATGCTCTCTAGTCCCTCCCAAATTAGGTAGTAATTTACAAAATCATTGTTGCTGTGTGCTGCATAGTATTCCATTGTGTGACTGTACTGTAATGTCTCAATCCTTGTGGTTGGGCATTTGGGCTGTTTCCATGTTCTTGCGATGGTGAGTAACGCGGCTATGACTGTTGTATGTGTTGAGTTTTATTTTGATGAAAGGTTGAGGTTGGGACTCAGACTCAGTTTTCCCCCTAGATCTCTTGAAAGGCATTGCAGTTATTAGATTCACAGCCCTGAGACCTAAAATCTGGTGTTATCCCTATTTTACAGGTGAGAAAGCAGATACCTAAGGAGATAAAGGTACATGACTCACTTTACACAAGGAATAATTGAAACCCAGGATCCTACCCAGGACATCTATACTGAACCACAGTAAAAATAGTCTTTATTTTGAGCCATACAATCACCCTTCCCTCCTTTTTCTTTGTTTTGAAATTTATTCTTTTTTTCTGTATGTGTGATTTTTAACAAAGTTTACAGAAAAGTTGGATTTTCTTTCATTCATTGTTGCTTATTTCCCTCCCTATCCACACCCTGTTCACTTTATTTTTTTACAATATTTATTCATTGTTCCACAATATCCTCCCTCCGCACACCGCTCCCACAGTCCACGGTGTAATGCACCTCTTATTCTGGACTATTTTAATTCAGATCATGTCTAACATATATTCCTCTTAAACAGTATTTTTCTTCATCTGTTCCAATATAGCATTCATTATGTATCCCCTCTTTTCCTAGTTTTCTCCCAACTCCTCATGTCCTGTCCTGTTTTAGAACAGTGATGTTAGGCAGTATTTGTCCTTTTGTGACTGAAATATTTGACTCAGCATAATGTCCTCCAGGGTGGCTCATGTCGTGTAATATTTTACAAGTGCCTTGTTTTTCAGTGTTGCATAGTATTCCATCATGTGAATATATCATAGTTTTTCTATTCATTCATTTGTTGACAG
>NW_006400888.1:1837-12977 GCF_000299155.1 Elephantulus edwardii | reverse complement strand
ATTGAAATATCGAAAGGTAAATTGTCAAGTTTATTTGGAGAGAAAAGATACCCTAAATAAGCAAAACACTTCAGAGAAACCAAAATGAATCAGGAGGTAAAGTACTCCTCGACCTCAAAACCTACTACACCGAGTAGTAACCAAAACAGCATGGTACTGTTACAATGACAGTCACATAGATCAGTAGAACAGAATTGAGAACCAGAAATATACCCAACTATCTACTGTCATCTGATATTTGACAAGGAATTAAAAACTATCAAATGGTGAAATGACAATCTCTTTAACAAATGGTGCTTGCAAAACTGGACTGCTTCCTGCAGAAAATGGAAACAGGGTCCACATCTCACACCATACACAAAAATCATCTCAAGAGGGTTAAGGGACTTGGGAGCAAAGTCCAAAACCATAAAGTTCATAAGAGACAAACTGAGATCAAGCTTAGAAGCTCTAGTCTATGGTATAAAGAGACTGTCAAATACAGTCAGAAATGTATAATCTACAGAGGATAAAATTGATGAATGGGACCTCCTCAAGATTAAATCCCTGTGTTCATCAGAAACTTTTTTTCCAACAGGATGAAAAGAAAACCTACTGACTGAGAACAAACAGTTGGCAATATCCTCTCAGATAAGAGTCTGATAATGAAAGGGTTTGTGTTTTGTTTTGTTTTTTTGCTTTGTTTGGTTTTTTAAAATGTTAATGAAAGTTTACAGAGACTTTGGTTTACATTCATTCATTATTGCTTTTTTCTCCCTGCCCAACTTCCCCACCCCCAAGTTTGCTCTTCTCTTTGAAAAATAACAGAAAAAAAATTATTTCATCATTATACAATTCTTTCCCCCAAGTCCCCTCCACTATGCAACCTTCGTTCTAGACTCCTGTCATGACAATAATACTTAATCATATATCCCTTTTAAACAGTTCTCTCCCTCATCTGTTACAATGCCGTATACATAATTTATCCCATCTTTGTCAGTCTCTTCCCAACCCTGATGTCAGTCCTGTTTTACAGCAGTGGCTCTACGCAATTTTTGTCCTTTTGTGACTAAGATATTTCACTCAGCATAATGTCCTCCAGGGCCACCATTTTGCCTAATATTTCATGAGTTCCTTGTTTTTCAATTCCATTGTGTGAGTATACCACAGCTGGGCTTCCACAAGAAAAAGTCCAGTAATCTGATTACAAAATGGACAAAAGACATGGAAAGAATTTTCACAGAGGAAGATATTCAAATGGCCAATAGACATATGAAGAAACGCTCTAAATCACTGGCAGTAAGAGAGATTTAGATAAAAACCACAATGAAATACTATCTCACTCCAGTAGCAGTGGCATAATTTAACAGGACAGAAAGTAAAAATGTTGGAGGGGATGTGGTGAGGTAGGAACTCTTTTACATTGTTGGTAGGATTGTACAATGGTACAACCACTCTAGACACAGTTTGGTGCTTCCTCAAAAAGCTGAACATAGATATTCCATATGATCCAGCTATTACATTGCTTGGAATATATGCCAAGAAAATGAGAACTGAGGATCAAATGGAAACTTGTACACCAACGTTCACAGCAGCATTATTCATCATCACAAGAACATGGAAACAGTCCAGATGCCCAGCAATAAATGAATGGATTGAGAAGTTGTGGTACATTCATACAATGGAATACTGTGCAGCAAACAGGAACAATAATTTTGTAAATTACTACCTAACTTTGGAGGGACTGGAGAGCATTTGCTGATTGAACTACCTCAGTCTCACAAGGTCAAATACTGTATAAAACCACTGTAGTAAAATGAGTATGAGGATTTAAGGGGGGTAAATAGAAAGGTGAGGATGGGGGGTAGTGTGTTAATCACAGGGTTGCACAATTTGATAGGTGGGTGGGGTAAAGGAAATGGGAAGAATTTTTTGTGAAAATGATGTATTTATACTTTGTAAATAAATCAGAGTAAAAAAAAAATACCAGGATAAAGTGAGAGGCATAACATTCCTGACCACAAAAGCTACCACACAGATACAGTAACCAAAACAGCAGGGTACTGGTGCAATGATAGGCACACAGACCAATGGAACAGAATTGAGAACCCAGAAAAGGATCCAATTATCTATGGTCAACTGATATTAAACAAGAAAATAAAACCTATTAAATGGGGAAACCCATTGACAATCTCTTCAACAAATGGTGCTGACAAAACTGGGCTGCTACCTGCAGAAAGCTGAAAAGAGGATTCACATTTCACACCGTGCACAAAAATTTACTCAAGGTGCATCAGAGACCTGGAGTAAAGCCAAAAACCGCAAAGTTCGTAAGAGACCACCCAGGATCAAGTTTAGACAGCCTAGTCATCTTTGGGGTTTGTTTGTTTATTTGTTTTAATGGGGGAGAGAGTGAACACAGCAGTTGAGTTTCCCACATTTTGGGGAAATTGCAAGGGTCAGCACATCCAGAGTGCAATGGATAAGCCTCATCCTGGGAAAACCACATTTGTGAACATGATTGGTTCTTTATTACATGCCACCTCTTACAATGTCAGTGTCAATCAGTTATTTTTTATACAGTGTCTCTGTGTATTACTTCCATATTACTTTGATGCTTTCTGTACTGTTCAATATGCTGCCCATTGAATCCTTCAGTATTGCAACTTGAGATTTAATTTTGTTCTTCAGTTCTTTCAGCTAGAGTAACTCCAAACTTGCTCTTCTCTCTTGATTTGTAAGTCCAGCTCTTTGTATATTTGGCTCTGCTACGTTGTTTTGTCTCCTTGATCAGGCCTCAGAAATCTTCCTTTCATTTCTCTTATTTCATCATTTATTTCCTCTGTTTTGGTTTCTTTGCTTTGTAGGGCAAGTTTTGAAGTCTCTTTAGGCATCCATTTTGGACTTTGCATCCCTAATTTTTATAGTCCAACAACAATAACAATTTTGCTTTATTGATAATAAAGTGGGACAGTGTTTAACCATTGCAGCACAAAAACTCCTTGCTATATGTAATAGATTGTTATTGTTGTTAAATGCAGTTAAGTTGCAGATGACTCATAGCGACTCTATGAATGAAAAACCTCAGCACTTGTATAACTTTCATAATTTCTCCTAGTTCATAGAGTTTTCAGAGGCAAGCTATTTCAGAAGTGGATGCTACTCCTGCTTCCAAACTTGTTTTAATTGAGGAGCTCCACCAAACACTGTCCACTATACAAGTGACAATTAACTGTAACAACTTGAGAGATTATTTTCTTGCTATTTTTATAATAATCTTATCTTAAAGCCAAATAGAAAATATTCAGCTTTTTAGTATCCAAATTTAATTGCAAGAAATAAAATAGTTCTTTAACTTTCTTACAATAAAAATTTAATTGGAACATACTTGGTTATCGTATAGAACCCCAGAAGGATCAGGATCCCTAAGAAAAAGAATGAGCAATCAATAAGTTTCAGGCACAAATCCGTGACTCTTTTTCTTCCCAGATTTCCCTATCAGTTAACCTCCTCACGTTGAAGTAAGTTTATAGTTCATGGCTATCCCACTTATAACACACAGATCCTTTCATCAAGTCACCAACTTCAGCTCAATAATGTCTTTTATTTTTAATTATAAATGTCTGTGAGAGAAAACCTGACTACCTTAACTTGGCTGAGGTCTTACCTCTTGTTCAATAAAATATGATGGGGTGTGGGAATTGGACAGTATATAAGATCAGACTGAGAAAGTTTGAAGTACAGAGATATCCTTGGGAGAGCAGAGGCAGTACGCACAGAAATATAATAATTGATTCAACATATTTTGTAAAAGATAGTATAACAAGATTTAAGAATTACTCCCACTGTTTATTTTTACTCATATTCTCACCTCCAAACTCACTGATATCCTAAGAATGAAGAAGGTGAAGTCAAATACATTAAAACATCTGCTAATTTCCTTCTAGTATCTGTCTGGATTTGCTCCATTTGAGCTGCACATTATGTTTGTATTAAAGAAAATTTGGTTTATAATTTCATTTAAAATAACAAAATTGATCATACCTATCTGTGGCAGGTTAAATTTTTGTTCAAAAAAAGTATTCCATTACAAACTATATGTGGTTTACAAGAAAGATTATTTCATTTTCTTTACTACTCATTTCATACTATACACTAATATATTTGTGGATGTTAAGCTCATTTTTATCAACAGTGAATAGGGATGATTGAAAGAGAATTGATGACTTTGAGCTGTGGTGCTGGAGAAGAGTGTTGAATATACAATGGACTGCTAGAACAAGCAGGTTTGTCCTGGAGAGGGTGTAACCGGAGTGTTCCTTGGATTCAAGGATTCTGAAGCTTCGTCTGACATACTTTGGGCATGTTGCAAGGAGGGACTGGCCCTTGGAGAGGGACATCATGTTTGGCAGAGTGGAGGGGTGGCTCAGGAGAGGAAAACTTTCAATAAGATGGATTGATTCTGTGAGTGGAGCGGTGGGAATGAATGCTTTTGAGATGGCTAGGTTGACATAGGATAGAACGGTATTTAGGGCTCTTGTACGTAGGGTTGCTATGAATCACAAGCGACTCAATGGCACATAACAACAACAACAACATCTACTATAGCAAGCTTCTAGTCCTAGTCCTGAGGAGTCCTAATGGCAGAGTGGGTTACAAGTTTGGCTGGTAACCAAAGAGTTGGTGATAAAAATCTACCAGTTACTCTTAGGGAGAAAGATGAGACAATCTGTGTCCCTCTATATTCATAGCCTTAGAAATCCAATGGAAGGTCACCACAGTTTAAATGGTAGTGTATTTCTATAATATTTTATCTTTTATAAAATTGAGTACATTTAACTCACTTGTAAATATTTCATTGGTTAAATTGCCATTATTAGCTATATTATCATTCATGCCTCCCTTTTCTTCTTTTTTAGTAGACTACAAATACTCTGCGTTATGCGGATGACACAACCCTGCTTGCTGAAACAGAAGAGGACCTCATGCACTTGCTGCAGAGGGTCAAGGACTGCAGCCTTCAGTATGGACTGAGGTTCAATGTCAATAAGACAAAGATTCTCACCACTGGACCAATTGGTAGCATCTGGATGGATGGCGAAGAGATTGAGATGTTCACAGCTTCAGTTTACTCGGCTCCATCGTCAACACTCTTGGCACCAGCAGTCAGGAAATCAAAAAAAGTATTGTGATGGGAAAGTCTGCTGTTAATGACCTCTCTAAAGTACTCAAGAGCAACGGTATCTCTCTGGAGACTAAGAGGTGCGCCTGATACAGGCCATGGCCTTTGCAATCACTTGTTATGCATCAGAGAGTTGGACAATGACTAGGGAGAACAGAAGGAGAATTGATGCCTTTGAGCTGTGGTGCTGGAGAAGAGTATTGAATGTACCATGGACTGCCAAGAAAACAAACATATTCATCCTGGAGAGGGTTAAACCAAGCTACTCCTTGGAGGCAAGGATTCTGGGGCTTCCTCTGACATATTTTGGGCATGTTGCAAGGAGGGACAGGTCCTTGGAGAGGGACATCATGCTTGGTAGGGCAGAGGGACGGCACAAGAGGGGAAGACCCTCTATGAGATGGATTGATTCAGTGATTGGGATAATCGGGATGGGTGTGTCAGAGGCAGTGCGATTGGCACAGGACAGAGCAGGGTTTAGGGCTGTTGTACATAGGGTCGCTATGAGTCGCAAACAACGGCACATAACAACAGCAACAACACAAATACTCTGAGTTAAAATTCCCTTTAATTTGAAGAACGGGAGTTTACCCATCATCTCAACGGTGGAAAGACCAACACCATTAGCAGGGAACACAAAAATACTTTCTCAAAAAGGACATTAAGATGGCCAACAAATATGTAAAGAAATGCTCCAAATCATTAGCTATTCTAATTTCTTGTTGCCATTCAATCTTCTCTGCAGTGGTTTTTGGAATATGTATACTACACGAGAAGATATTGCCTCTCTTTCTGATACAGAGCTGCTGATGGATTTGAACCACCAGCGGGGCGCAGCCTTTCATTAGGAGTGCAACTCCCTTTTGACTATGTCATCCTAGCTTCCACCATTCGCTGTTGTTGTTTTCTTTGTCACTGATTCAGAACCAACCAATAGCTGACTCTTCAGTGACTTTTCAGAGGCAGTAAATTGCAAAGAGGGAATTTTCCATCCTTCTTCCATGGAATGTCTGATGGATTTGAACCATGTGCTTTTGGAATTGCAGCACAGTTTTTTACCCATTAGACCACTACAGTTCCTATTAGCTGATTTGTTGTTTTTGTTGTTGTTATATTCCATCAATTCAGAACTGACCTATAGCAGATCCTATAGAGAGTTTTAATAATCAGCTCAGGAGGAGATTGCTCATTCTTCTCCTGCAGAGTTCCTGGAGGATTTGAACCATGTGCCTTTGGGATCACAGCACAACTTCTTTCTACTAGGCCACCAGAACTCTCACCATTGGCTTTAGTGAGATGAAAATAAAAATAACAGTGAGATATTGTCTCACTTTATCAACAATAGAAACATCCAAGATAGAAAACAGTAAATGCTGGTGAGAGTGTAGAGAAATTAGAACAGTAGTATACTGGGAATGCAAAATGGTGCAATAATTATGAAAAACAGTTTAGTTCTTCCTTAGAAAGCTAGAAAGACCATTTGATCCAACAGTTTCAGTGCTAGGTATATACCCTAAAGAAATAACAATTACCGCAAGAACTGATATATATGTATTCATCATCTTCCCACCAGTTTTATTTACTATAGCAAAGAATGTTATTTACTATCGCAAAAAGATGAAAAAAAAAAACCCCAAGTAATTATCCATCAGTGAAAGAGTAGCTAAAGAAACAATGTTACGTTCACACAATAGAGTATAATGCAACACTAAAGAATAACTATGAAAATACTATACAACATGGATGAATATAGGAAATGATGCTGAGTGAAAAAAGTCAATCACAAAATAACAATAGCAAAAGACCTAATTTATGGCATTATAGAAAGCAAAGAAAATAACTTACATGCAGATATAATTGTTCTTGTATAGTTATCAGGGAACAAAAGCGGAGTAAAAATTAACAAAATAGGGAAAAGGGAAAGACAATATACTATAAAGAGTAGATAATACATAATGTTTAATTAATTGATTAATTGTAATTAATATTATAAATGTAAAGTCTTGAATGAAGAAAATATAATTATATTAAATTTTAAAAAGAATGAAGAGCTATATCACTTCTTAAGTGAATATCATCAACTCAATGCTGATCCAGAAAATTTAAAGTCTATTTTTCTATATTTTTATAAACACTGAGTGTTTTTGTACAGTCATGGATAAAACCTGGAAATAAAGTTAAAGACTAGAAATATTGAAGGTAGAGAGAATTTAAACATATTTTGTGAGGTTGGGTTTTTTTTCTTCTTTTACTTCCTGCTTCTTAATAACTTTCTTATATTAATAAAGTTAGTGTGGTGCCTAGAGAAGCATTGACCTTCAATACAATCATGGAGTTGATCCATCAGTCTTTATAATTTAATTTATAAATAATTTAAAAAATATCTTTCTAATAAAACAATTTCCAAAATCAATACAATTGAGTGAAATAACTTCATTGAAATATTTCACATAAAAGATTGCATTTATATTTATAATTGAGTTTTTGGTGTTACGTTTCTTCCAGTCTGAGCTGTAGCTGATCCTCCAACCAGTTTTTCAGAGGTAATAAATGGCATCAGATGGTTTTCAGAGGCAATAAATGGTGTGAGAGTTTTCCCATCTTTCTCCTGAAGAGAGCATCTTGTGGATTTAAACCACATATTCTGGAGTTGACAGTAAAGCTCATACCCCCAGAACTCCCTTGTAAATGAATAAGTATAACCAGATAATTTTGAGCTGTAATGGATTTTTGGCTGGAAAAAAGCTGATCTAAGGTGTTATTCAATCAGTTTGAGTAATAAAACCTAATATTATTTTGACCCCAGAACTTTTGTCTTTTAAGCCAAGAAGATAAATAATAAGAATGATTTTCACAAAGGTGTGCATTAGTGACTTCAAGTGATCACATTTTCTTTACTTTACTTTAAACAGTATTTTCATGAACTAGTCTTCAGGAATATTTGAAGAAAATGAATTCTATTGCGTGTTTAGAGAAGGATGTGGATTTTCTCATTAGGGAAAAGTATACAACTCTCTTTTGTTTGTTTCCTTTCCTTTCCTTCTTTTTTCTTCTGTTTTTCAGTTTAAGAATGACACTTAAAACCTTAAAAAAATAACTGGGAAAAGTGCTTGATAACTAAGTATTATTTATAGTGTACGAATTCTGTTCTAACTGCATTTTGAAGAAACAAAGATATTTTCATTTATACAGTTACAGGCCCAACTAACTACATACAAAGCTATACAATTATGTGTCTGAAAGATCAATTCTTAACATCTGTGTCTTTCCAATAATATCTGACCATTAGGGAGCTACAACTCCTTTGTAGTTGCTCGGGAAACGGGAAACAATGACAGAACTCAAGCCAGGAATCAATTAAACTAAGGAGACTGTTCCATATCTTTGTTTTCTGGGAAGAGAACAGGTGTTTAATAATTTACATAAATTATGCAAAATCTAAAGCATTTACAGTAACTAGACACTTAGCAACAGACATGAATGAAGAGGTAAATTGGCTGATGATGTTCAGTATTATAGTGGCGCCTTCAAGCACTGCTATTGTTATGGGTTTCCATTAGAAACACTTTTTTACAGGGATTTATACTTCAAACCTAAAATCTACATTAGTGTTACAGGAGACATAGCTCTTACCTGGTAATGTATCTCTTCTTAAACTAGGTAATTTTTTTTGTATGCTGTGAATTGTTTGAATTATATAGTTACATAAACAAGATAACAATGGAATTTGACTTAAAACAATCTTACATTTATTTAATGCTCAGAAATTATTGCAAACAGAGTAAATGACTTGACGATTACATAAAATCTGTGAAATTAAATTTTATTTACTTAAACCAGTAAAACTGATACTTCGATCAATAAATTTGGTGTGAGCATTTGGGGGTTTGAGGTTTTTTTTAGCTTTTTTTTAAAAGAATGTTCTATGTGCTTCCCAACATTCTGAGATTAGTAGGACATATCAATAATAAAACTTGCTATCTGTCTTTTATAACCATGCAATGTAGTTGAAAGATAAAACATAGGTATCTTTAACAATAAAGGAAAAAGATAACATCTAATGCTGATATAACAAAAGACTGTCATAGTAATATTTATTACCTCAGTAGTAAAATAAATAATAAATAAACTATAATAAAGAACTTTCAATTATTTGACCAATGCCAGAACTTTGAGAACTCACAATTAAGACAAGTTGCTGAATATTTGGCAGGTATATCATAACCTTAAAAATCTCTAGGTAAGTAAGCCCTTAGGAATAATATAGTTTTGTTTCCTGATATAATACCCAAGAGGTTTAATATTCCTTTAGCTGTACGTAATTTAGGCAATTTGAATATATTCTGTGTGTCCTGGGAATTTGAAATTCATTTGGCAGAACCAAAATCCCATTTAAATCCAACTCTCCACCTACTCTGTACTTGGACCTGTGTAGCTAAACATAGCTGGAAGGAAATACACAAGCAAGATGACTAGTCTCATTATAAATTCACAACCATGAGCCTCAAGAGACTATTTAATACAGTTAGACATTGAGCTATATGTACCACTTCTCTTCATTTTAATATCTGATGGCAATATTTGCCGTTTCTATTCTTCCCACTCCAACATCTTCTTTCATACTTCATTCTCGGCTGAAGTTCTTACTTTCTCTTTCATTGAGAAAATAAAAGCATTCAGAAGATAATTATTACCTACAAAAACCAAACTCCTATACTGTTTCTGCAATTATCACATTCTGCTTTTCTACCTGCTTCTGTAAGTATATACAATTGTCCCATTTAAGCCAATTCCTTTTCTTGTATATCAGATTAAATTCTCTCAGACTAGCAATTCTACTGCTTACTACATCCTTATATTTACCCCTACAATGTGTCCAGTAATTTGTTTAAAAATAGATGTATAAAATTATTTCTGCTATTCTTGTCGTTTGGCATTCACTTCCTAAATAAAATGCCTCTGTAAACTCTATAAACTTTGATAAATGTTGATAGTTGTGGACAGGTGGAGAGGGGTGTCAAGCCTTTTGTTCACAGGGTCGCTATGAGTTGTGTTTGACTCGAAGGCAATCAACAATAACAACAACTGTTGCTTTTTCCAGTCACCTACCACTCATAGTGACTCTATGTACAACAGCCCTAAACCCTGCTCTATCTTGTGCTAATCTTATTGTCTCTGACACATCCACCCCATTATCCCAGTCATTGAATCCATCCATATCATGACCAGGGTCTTCCCTTCCTGTGCTGTCATCCCTCCACTTTCCCAAGCATGATGCTTCTCTCCAAGGACTGGTCCGCCTTTGCAACATGTCCAATGTATGTCAGACAAAGCTCCAGAATCTTCGTCATTTTGCTATTAAGCAACAGAAACAAGAATACTTTCTTCTTGTCTCTTTTCCATGACAAGCTACCAGCCTATCCCAATTTTCTCCTTTTTTCAATAAAAATCAAGAATTGTCTCTATTCACTGCCACTTTTCCTCCTATTTTTAATCTCTCTTAAATACTGTTGAATCAAGCATTGGACTTCAAGTCAAGAAGTGTATGATTGCTTATCAAGTCAAAACCAACTCACAGTGACTCTTCTGAGGGTTTTCAGTATCTGTAAATCACAGGAGAGGTGATTGTGTTTCTCCTGAACAGACACTGATGGGTTCAAACCACAAGAAAGGTAATACCTTTCAGCTAACAGAGCAGGTCTCCAAGGACTATAACACTTCTAACAGATCCACCCTCTATGGACTAGAGTTCCCTTGAACTTCACCATTTCAACAAAAATTGTCCTTATCTATGTCATTGATGATTACCCTGAAGCCAAATTCCATGGTCTAATGGAAACAATTAGGAGCATTCAACATTTCCCCCCCCTTAATACATTCTTTATTCAGCTCTCATTCCACCACATTGTCCTAGTGTGTTTTTTTTTTACTACCTTGCATCTTAGTCATTTGATGACAGTGGGATTTGGGTTTGCTTTT
>NW_006400888.1:0-1737 GCF_000299155.1 Elephantulus edwardii | reverse complement strand
CTCTCTCTCTCTCTCTCTCTCACACACACACACACACACACACACACACACACGTCTTTTAGGCATCTATGTTTAAACTCTTGAATCAAAACACAGCAGGAAATGATATTTTAAAAACATAAATAAAATAATGTTATTTCTTGTGATTAAAACTCTGTAAGAATTCTTATTTGATATAGAGCAATATGACATTTCTCCACCACCATCTCATTTCACTGTCTCCCTTTTTTTGTTCTTCTCCAAGGACAATATTGTTACTTTGTTATTTCTGGAAAATGTCAATTTCTCTCCTACAATAAAGCCTGAACTTGACTGTTTTTTTCTTGAAATAATGTTCAAATAAATATTAGTTTATTAATTCTTCATCAGCTTAATATGTACTAATTGCTATACCTAAGAGCTGGTTTGGCCCCTAATTAGTGTGAAAATGGAGATCATATCTAGTATTCATAATCCTTAATTTCTTCTCTTTAAATTACATTTATTGTTGTTGTTGTTACGTGATCTCGAGTCACCTGTGACTCATAGACACCCTAAGTACAACAGCCCTAAACCCTGCTCTGTCCTGTGCCAGTCTCTCTGTCTCTGACACGCTCACCCCCATTACTCCAGTCACTGAATTAATTCACCTCATAGGGGGTCTTCCTCGCCAGAGCTGTTCCTCCACCCTCCCAAGCATAATGTCCTTCTCCAAGGACTGGTCCCTCCTTGCAACATGTTCAAAGTATGTTGGACAAAGCTTCAGAATCATTGCCTCCAAGGAGCAGCCCAGTTTAACCCTCTCCAGGATGAACCTGTTCATTTTCTTAGCAGTCCATGGTATATTCAATACTCTTCTCCAACACTACAGCTCAAAGGTATCAATTTTCCTTCTATCCTCCCTAGTCATTGTCCAGCTTTGTGATGCAAAGCAAATGACTGCAAAGACGATGGCCTTTATCAGGTGCACCTTAGTCTCCAGAGTGACACCTTTGCTCTGGAGAGATTCCTAACAGCAGTCTGTCCTTTGACCCTGGAAAGGTCCCGAACAACAGTCTTTCCCTATCTCAATACTTCTTTTAATTTCCTGCTGGTGCCAAGAATATTGACTGTGGAGCCAAGCAAATTAAAGCTGTGGACAATCTAAATCTGTTCACCATCCATCCTAATGCTTCCAGTTGGCCCAGTGGTGAGAATCTTTGTCTTCTTGACATTGAGCCTCAATCCGTATTGTAGGCTACAGTCCTTGACCCTCTGCAGCAAACGCTTCAGGCCCTTCTCAGTTTTAACAAACAGTGTTGTGTCATCTGCATAACACAGACTTTTGGTGTCTTTTCCATGAATCCTGATGCCACACTTCTCCTCATAGAGCCCAGCCTCCTAGATAATCTGTTCTGAATACAGGTTGAAAAGTTATGGAGATAGGACACATCTCTGGTGTCACCCTTCCTAATTCTGAAGCATGCAGTATTTCCTTGCTGTTTTGATGACTGCCTCTTGGTCCAAGTATAGGTTTCACATTATCACAATCATGTGTTCTGTGATTCCCATTTTTCTCAGAGTCAGCCACAGTTTGTTGTGATCCACACAGTCAAATGCCTTTGCATAATCAATGAAACTGAGATAGGCATTCCTCTGGTATTCCCTGCTTTCAGCCAAGATCCATATAATATTAGCTACAACGTCCCTAGTACTAAGACCGCTTCTAAACACAGTCTGCACTTCTGGCAGTTTTCTGCTGATGTGTTGTTCTAGTCG
>NW_006400887.1:6327-12848 GCF_000299155.1 Elephantulus edwardii | reverse complement strand
GATCTTCAGCTGTATTTTGCATGTGATACTAATGATAGTGTTCAATAATTTCCACATTCAGTTGGATCACCCTTCTTTTGGAATAGGAACAAATAGAGACCTCTTCTAATCCGTTGGCCAGACAGCCATCCTCTAGCTTTGGCTTCTTGGCTCTCAGATATAATATTCAGAGTCTCATCTGACATCCATCTTGGTCTTTTCTTCCTTTTCTGCCTGTGTAATGATCTTTTTCATTCTTCATAGACAATATTATTGATATCCTCCTACAGCTCATTTGTTCTTCGCTCACCGGTGTTCAAGGCTTCAAACCTGTTCCTGAGATGATTTTTAAATTCAAGTGGAATAGACTTAAGGTCAAGTTTTCATTCCTGTGGATTTGATTTTATTTTCTTCAGCTTCAGGCTGAACTTGCATATGAGTAGTTGGTGGTCTATTTCACAATCAGCACCTGGTCTGGTTTTCACAGCTGATATTGAGCTTCTCCAGAGATTCTTTCCACAAATGTAATCCATTTTATTCCTATACATACCATCAGGTGAAATCCATGTGTATAGTCTGCATTTATGCTTCTTATAAAAGGTATTTGCACACCACAACAAGAGAAAGGTAAATAACCCGATTAAAAAATGGGCAAGGACTATGAACAGACACTTCACCAAAGCAGACATTCAGATAGCAAATAAACACATGAAGAAAGTTCAAAATCCCTAGCTCTAAGAGATATACAAATCAAAACAACTGTGAAATATCATCTTACCGCAGTAAGAATAGCAAAATTTAGCAGAACAGCAAACATCAAATGCTGGTGAGGTTGTGGAGAAACTGGAACCCTTATTCACCGTTGGTGGGAGTATAAAATGGTACAGCCACTATGGAAGGCAGTATGGAGTTTTCTCAAAAAGTTGCAAATAGAGATACCATTTGACCCAGCAATTCCACTATTTGGAATATACCCCAGAGAAACCATAACTGCCACCCAAGCAGATATATGCACACCCATGTTTACTGTGGCTTTGTTCGCAATAGCAAAGAGCTGGAAACAACCAGAGTGCCCATCAACAAATGAATGGATAGAGAAGCTGTGGTACATTCACACAATGGAATACTATGCAGCATTGAAAAACAAGGAACTCATGAAATAGTATGCAAAATGGATGACCCTGGAGGACACTATGCTGAGTGAAATATCTCAGTTACAAAAGGACAAATATTGCATTAGGACCATTGTTGTAAAATGGGACTGACATCAGGGTTAAGGGAAGACAGAAAAGGAGGGGAAGAATGATGTATATTGCATTGAAACAGATGAGGGTGAGAACTGTTTAAAAGGGATATATGAATGGATATTCTTGTCATTACAAAAGTAGAGTAAAGGCTGCAGAGTGGAATGAAACTGGCTGGGACAAATTGCATAGCAATGAAAGAGGTTTTCTTTCTTTTCAAGGAGGAGAGTGAATTGGGGGGGAGGGGCTGGGGAGGGACAAAAGAGCAACAATGAATGACTGGAAACCCTAAGTCTATATAAACTTTCATTAAAATTAATTTTAAAAGATATTATTTTTTAAAAAAGGTATTTGCAATTAACAAATCAGTGAATGTGAATTCTATCATTCTAACTCCAGCTTCAAATCTGTCACCAAGTCTATGTTTTCCAGCTAATGATCCTTGGCAGCATCATTATGGATGGTGAAGAGATTGAGATTGTTTTAGTTTGCTTGGTTCCACAATCAACACTCTTGGTACCAGCAGCCAGAAAATCAAGAGACTAATTGCACTGGGAAAGTCAGCTGTCAAGGACCTTTCCAGTGTACTGAAGAGCAACGGCATCAGGCTGGAGACTAAGGTGTGCCTGATCTGGGCCATAGTCTTTCACAATTGTGTGCTGGGCATTAGAGAGCTGGACAGTGACTAGGGATTGTAGAAAGAGAATTGACACCTTTGAGCTGTGGTGCTAGAGAAGGTTGTTAAATGGACTGCTAAGAAAACAAACAGGTTGGTCTTGAAGTGGGTGAATCTGGGCTGCTCCTTGGAGGCAAGGATTCTAAAGCTTCGTCTGACATACTTAGGGCATGTTACAAGAAGGAACTGGTCCTTGAAGAAGGCATCATGTTTGGGAGGGTGGAGGGACAGTGCAGGAGAGGAAGACCCTGGATGAAAAGGATCAATTCAGTGATTGGGGTAATGGGAGTAGGTGTGTCGGAGACCGTGAGATTGGCTCAGGATAGAGCAGAGTTTAGGGCTCTTGTATATAGGGTCACTATGAGTCGCAAATGACTGAAGGGCACATAACGACAACAATGAACTTCGGTATGGGCTTTTATGATCAGACCCAGAGCCTTTTCAGGAACCATTATTTGGTCTGGTCTCTGCTCTCCTAGCCTTAGACATCATTAGGCCTCATCAAGGAGTGATTAGGCCTAGGGACAACTGCTACTTTCTTCCCCCATCCACCCCACCCCCACCGCTGGCACTTTTCTGTTCACCTCCTCCTTCCTTCCCCACCCTTTCCCCTCTGCAGACCACAGGGCAGGCTCTGTACTGAGATACCCGCTGCAGTGCAGGTGCTCCTATGAAAGGTCTAAACAGTGTATGTCAGCAGGAACTGAGGCTTCTCAAGAGAGCCCTCTAGAAACAATGGATGGTCATGTTTCTCTAACCTCGGGACTTCACCTTTTTCTATAGAACAGAAATGTAAAAGGAAGGGGAAGGAAGGCTTGAATTGCTGGATGTTAAGGGGATTTGGTTTTTTCCCAGAGAGGAGGAAGGGTGCAGAGACTAGAGATGCAGCTGAAGACAGTTATTGGAGGGAAAGAGTACAATGATGTTAACCAGGGAATTTTTACTGTATTTCTGTTTATAGATAAGGAACATTTTTTTCAGTAAAATTTAAATTACATTCCAGTTTCAGGAAAGTAAATCTTGTGGCATCTGCCTTCAAGATAGACATGGGGCAGAGACCAGGTTTCTCAAGCAGGCCACACACAAGTGTCAATGGTTTAAACCTATACTGTTTACTGGTTGGAAAGGGACGTCACACTAGGAAAGGTGGACGTCAGCAAAGGAAAGGAAGATCTTCCACCAGATGGACCAAAACAGTACCTGTCATAATGGACTCACGTGTTGTGTGTTAGGGATGGTAAGGATGGCTCAGGATAGACCAGAGTTCAGATCTGTCATACAGACATTTACTGAGTTATACGCAACTCACAGCACCTCACAACAAAGGGGGGGAACCCTATGAACATTTTTAAAGTTACTTGGATCATTAGAGAGTTTTTCTGAGCACAGGGCAAGTTAGTGTATATTCTCTGTTGTTGTTATTAGGTATTAGCAAGTCTGAACCAATTCATATCTGACCCTAAAGCATATTTTCACAGGCAGTTAATCAGATGCTCATCATTCGCCCACAGAGCAGTTAGTAGATTCAAACAGTGAGCCTTTGGATTGGTAACACAGCTCCTTATCACTAAGTCATCAGAGCTCCTACACATTTCTCTAGGAGCTTTGAAAAAACTGTAGCTTGGTGTGCATCCATTGTTTGTCCTTTAAAGACCCTGAAGCCCTTGTGGATGAATGCTGAATTAATCTATTCAATACATTTGAGTGTAAAGTGATGGGTTTGCCATGATGACTGTGGCAGACATGCCCCTGGTTCCACCAAGCTTTCTCTAGGGGGCTGTTCTCTTCCAGTAGAATCCCCTGGTTTTTGCTTGGTTTTATGTATATGCTGATTTATTTACAAAGTTCAAATACACTGTTTTTCACACCAGATCTTTCCCATTTCCTTCACCCCTCCCCCATCAAATTGTAAGACCCTATGATTAACATCCCCTCTCCCCACTGCCCATCCTCACCCCTCTGCTTCCACCATCCTCCCCCTTGGATCTTCATACTCAGTCTACAATAATAGTTTTTAGATAGGATTTGTCCTTAGGGGACTGAGTTAGTTAATTCAGCATAAAGCCCAGGCCCCATTCATTATTCATTGATTAGTTAATACCAGGGCCTTTGAACAGGTTCTCTGTTATAACACTCTGATGAGACGTTCGTTTTCACCCAATATACTCAATCAGCACTTACATTTTAACAAGATCTAATCACCTGGAGCTCTTGTTAAAATGTAGATTCTGAGTCAGAACATCTGGGGTGAAAATGCAAATTCTCATCAGTGTTGAACTAGAATGAACCCATTCAAAGCCCTGTTTAAATGGCAATTTCTGGAGAGTGGCCCAGCATCAGTATTTTTAAATCTGCTCTATTGATTCCAATCATTAAGACCAAAAGAGAAAAAGGGGGGGGGGGGTGGAGAGGAAACTCCAGAGTCAGAATCAACTTGATGGCAAGAAGTCTAGTTAGTGGTAAGAATAATTGCAGATCCTTGGCTGTGAACCAGCTTCTGTATTCAGCTGCTGACTGAAAGACAAGAGCTTTCAAAATCCACCTAGAAGTACCTCACAAGAAAAGCCTGCCAGTCTTCTGCAAGTCATCGTCATTGAAAACGCCATGAAACGTTGTCCACTCTGACACGCAGGGTTGCTGTGAGCAGGAATCAACTTGACTGCAACGTTGCTAGGACAAGTAGAATAAGGGTCCATGACAGCAGATAACAACAACCTATAATCAGGGAAAATCTAATGGAATAATGTCTAAATGGACTCTGTAAAGCCCGAGAAGGAGTAAGCGAGGAGAACAGCATTCCTGGAAGAGAGGACAGCACAGATAAAGCCCTTGAGGCAAGAGAGTCCACTGAGCTCATAACATAGGGTCAGACTGAGGTATACACTAAGACAGGGAACAGGACAAGGAGAGACAATCCAATAACAAAGGTAAACTGTGCTGAAGAGTCTGGCCCATATCTTGAAGACTTTCTAAGTTCATTCTATGTGTTTTAAGCAGAATAGATAGGTAGTCAAATGGGTGCTGAGGAGGAAGAAATAGGAGAGAACAAGACTAAATAGGGCAGTCCCTAGAGGCTAGACCAGGTTTTGCAGGAGGAAGAGAAGCAAACTTCCACCAAGGAAGTGGACTCACCACACTGGTGGTCGACTGGATGTGGAGGGGAAGGGAGAGTACTGGCCCTTCAGATCACATTCTCTGGACCAGTGTGGCAGTGCCCCCACCCAGCAGCCACAGTGATGTGGAGGCGTGAGTCCTTCAGAGGCTGTCTGAACTTGAGCTGCTTTAGCTGCAAAATGGAAATAACACTAGAATTGCACGGATGGTGTAAAGATTAGGAATAACAATATTTAATGGGGCTAGCAAAATATATAAAATTTAGAGGCATAACATCTAACTAGATAAAAGTTTCCAATTTAAAAAGAGGGGCAGGGAGAACATGAGCCCAGTTGGAATCTGCAAAGATCATAAAGGGGCAAAGGCAGGGAAGGAGGGAAGGAAGAAGAGAAGAAGGGGAAAGAAAAGAGAAACTTCTAATAATCTATGGTGACGTGAAAAGACACTGATTGGGTAGTCAAATAAAAGTAAATTAAAACAACTTGGTGCTATGTACTTGGCATACTGGCAAAATAAGAACATAGTCATACCCAGTAAGCATGTAAAAGCTTTTTATAAGACAATTCAGCACCATTTAGCAACTGCCTGCCCTTTGACCAGGATATTCCACTGCAGGAATCTGTCCTAAGGAAATATTGACACACGCGCATGAACACAGACCACAGTCTGGGGTCAAAACACTGGACACACCACAACATCTGAATAGTGAAAAACCCCATCCTGTCCTTAGAAGGAAAGTTACCTGACCATATGGCAAAGTGAAGTCAATCTTTAGAATTTACGGAAGAACATGCATTAAATCTATGAACTTTCCTCTGGGAAGGAAGTAGACTTGAAGCAAGTTGTTGCTAGAAAAAAAAATTAAGAGGTTTTCATTTTTGCACTCTTTCTTTAAAGGAACCTGGTTTTTCAATGGTTAAACATAAGACTGCTAGCCAAAAGACTGGTCATTGCAATCTACCCAGCAGCTCCTGGGAGAAAAAATAGAGGATCTTCTGTACAGATTTTTAAAAAGCAAGTAAACCACAGCCATCAAATTGACTCTGACCCCCAATGAGCCTCCTCTGCGTTTGGGAGGCTGTACATCTTTCTCCCTCTGAGCTGCTGGTGAATTCAACTGCCAACCTTACAATGAAGCAGCCCGACAAGTGAGACACTGTCCCACCGGGGACCACGATTACAACTTAAAAACCTTTACAGGGAGACTCTGTCACGTGGTGCGTCCTCTCTGAGCTGAAAATTTATTCAGTTAAGACCTAAAACTATAGAGATCATCAAGAAGGGGGTGAAATTAAGCAAATTTAAAGACATTAATCTATGGTAAGGGAACTCTTTTTTTTATTAAATTATATATTTTAATGAACATTTACAGAAATTTTGGGTTTTCATTCATTCATTGTTGCACTATTTTCTCTACCCTCCCCCCTAGTTTGTTCTTCTTTTTTCCCCCCTTGAAAGTCTGTTTTAATTGTCCCATTGCCACAGTGCTTGTCAAAGCCAGTTCTGAT
>NW_006400887.1:0-3450 GCF_000299155.1 Elephantulus edwardii | reverse complement strand
AGAGCAGGGTTTAGGGCTGTTGTACATAGGGTCACTATGAGTCGCAAACGACTCGATGGCACATAACAACAACAACAGAGGAAATTGACAAATTCCTTGAAACTCATGCCCTACCCAGATTGACATAGATATAGAAAACTTGAACAAACCCGTCATAAAAAAAGAAATTGAACGGGTCATAAAAAGACTCCTCCATAAGAAAAGTCCTGGAACAGATAGCTTTATGGCTGAGTTCTACCAAACATTCAAAAAGGATCTATCACCAATCCTTCTTAAATTATTTCAAAAAAATTTATAAAGAAGGAATACTCCCAGAATCATTCTATGAAGCAAGCATAACCCTAATACCAAAACCAGGTAAAGATAATACCAAGAAAGAAAACTACAGACCAATATCTCTCATGAATATAGATGTAAAAATCCTTAAGAAAATCCTAGCCAGTAGACTCCAAAAACACGGTAAAAAAAAATAATAATAAAATCACTGTGTCCAAGTGGGATTCATAGCAGGTATGCAAGGATGGTTCAACATAAGAAAAACAATCAACATAACTCACCATATTAACAAAGCAAATAACAAGAACCATATTATCTTAGCAATTCATGCAAACTTGGCATTTGACAAAATCTAACACCCCTTCCTGATAAAGATACTCAGCAAAATTGAAATAGAAGGAAATTTTCTCAACATAGTGAGAAGTGTATATGCACAACAAAGAGCCAACACCATTCTCAATGGAGAAATACTAAAAACATTTTCCTTGCAAACAGAGACCAAACAAGAATGCCCACTGTCACCACTTCTTTTCAATATTTTATTGGAAGTGCTTGCTAGGGCAATACAATAAGAGAAGGAAATAAAAGCCACCCAGATCAGCAAAGAGATGGCTAAACTATCACTATATGCAGATGATATGATAGTGTACACAGAAAATCCCAAAAACTCAACAAAAAACTGTTAGAACTAGTACACCAATTTAGTAGAGTGCCAGGATATAAGATAAATATATAGGAAAGAGACCCAGAATAAGCAAAGCACTTCTGAAAAACAAAAGTTAAGTGGGAGGTATAGCACTCCCTGACCTCAAAACAGCGGTTGTAACCAAAACAACACTGTACTGATATAATGACAGGCACATAGCCCAATGGAACAGAATTGAAAACCCAGAAATGGACCTATCTATCTATGATCACCTGATATTCAACAATGAGATAAAACCTATCAAATGGGGAATTTACAATCTTTTCATCAAATGGTGCTGGCAAAATTGGACTTCTAACTACAGAGAGCTGAAACAGGATCCATATCTCACACCATACACAAAAAATCAGCTCATGGTGGATCAGAGACCAAAACCATAATGTTCATCAGAGACAAACTGAGATCAAGCTTAGTTGGCCAAATAGAGCCAGAAATGCAGTTAGACAGGATAATTTAATGAATGGGACCTTCTAAGGATTAAATCCCTGTGCACATCAAAATCTTTTTCCAACAGAGGGAAAGGAAAATCTACTGACTGGGAAAAAATATTTGGCAATACCATTTCAGACATAGGTCTCATATCAAAAGTTTACAGGGTCTTCACAAGAAAAGACTGATAACCCCGTTACAAAATGGGTAAAAGATATGGAAAGACTTTTCAGCAGAAGATATTCCAAATGACCAACAGACACATGAAGGAATGCTCCAAATCACTGGCAGTAAGAGAGATGCAAATCAAAATCACAATGAGATATCATCCCACTCCACTAGCAGAGGCAAAGTTTAACAGGACAGGAAATAATGAATGTTGGAGAGGATGTGGCAAGATAGAAACTCTTATACACTGTTGGTGGAATTGTAAAATGGTACAGCCACTCTGGAAGGCAGTTTGGCACTTCCTCAAAAAGCTGAACGTAGAAATTCCATATGACCCAGCTATTCCACTGCTTGGAATATACCCTGAGAAAATGAAAACTGAGGCACAAATGGAGACTTGTACACCAGTGTTCATAGCAGTGTTATTCACCATCGCAAGAACATGGAAACAGCCCAAATGTCCAACCACAATCTAATGGATTGAGAAATTATGGTTGCATACAGGATCAATGATTTTGTAAATTACTACCTAACTTGAGAGAAATTGGAGAACATTATGCTAATGAACTAACTCAGGCCTATAAGGACAAATATTGTGTAAGACCATTAGAGTAGAAAGTGTATGGAGATCCAAAGGGGTGGAAGTTTGGGTCAGAGTGGGGCGGGGAGGTTGCAGTGGGTGTTAATCATAGGATAGCACAATTTGATGGATGAAGGGGTAAAGAAAATGGGGAAAATCTGGTGTGAAAAACAATGTATGACAGACACATTTTAAATAAGCCAGTATATAGTAACAATTTTATTTTTTTTTTAAATGTCTGACAAAGAAACAAAAAATACTATGCTTGCATTGCTGTTGTTGTTGTGAAGTGCTGTCGAGTTGCAGGCAACTCATAGCAACCCTATGAAGGAGAGTCCTCGACACCTGGGTGTCTTTCATCCTCTCTCCAGGTTCATAGGGTTTCCGGAGGCAAGCTATTATGGAAGTGGATGCCACTCCTCCTTCCAAGATGCTTGCATTAGAAAAATTAAAAAAAAATAAAATGGGAAGAACTTACTCCACATTTCCCAAGCTGAAAAAAACAGGAAATAAACTTAAGCCTCAAGATATAATATTGAAATATAATACTACATTTTGTATATGTTCTGGGGAAGGACTATCTGAGAAAGAGGCATCATGCTTGAAAGGTAAAAGGAAAGAGGCATCATGCTTGGAAAATGAAAGGTCAGAGAAAGAAAGGAAGACCCTTAACGAGATGGATCAATACAATGAATACAGCAATGGGCTCCAGTATGTCTGAGATTATTAGAATGGCACAGAATAGGAGAGGCTTCAGATCTATTACTCATAGTATCACTGAGTCACGCTCAACTCAGTGGTACATAACAGTAATCTATGGAAGAGATTCTTAAAGATAACAAAAAATGTACAATCAAGATCTAACTACAAAACTGAGGTCTTCCAGAAATTAAGTCCTCATGTGCATTGAAAGACGTCTCTCCATGCTTCAAAAAATAACCTACCGATTGGGAGAGGGGAAAGATTTAGCAATGACATATCACTTAGCATTGACATATACAAGGTATAAAATTTATAGAAAACTTCAACAACTCAACAAGAAAAATATCAACAATCCAATTACAAAACAAGCAGAGAACATGAAAAGACACTTCACAAAAAAAGACATTCAGAGGGCCAACAAACACATGAGGAAATATTCAAGGTCTCTGTTATCGTTATTGTTTTTGTTAGGTGTCATCAACTCAAGTATGAATTTTAGTGACCTTATAAACAAGAGATATGAACTCTCCAATTCTGTATTATCCTCATCATGTCCAATATCTTTGAGCCACTTGTTCAATCACTATGT
>NW_006400886.1:0-12917 GCF_000299155.1 Elephantulus edwardii | reverse complement strand
CATCTCACCAGTTCCTTCTCACATTGCCCTTGGACAGAGACCCTGCCTTTTCTCTGCTCCTTAATACTTTGTATTTATCCAATCTCCAACCAGCTCCTTATGGGTGTTCAGGCTAGGTACTCGAAGAGTCAGAGATAAATCTCTTCTTGTTATCTCCTTTGCCAAGAATGTCGTTCCTCATGTTTCACTCACAACATCCTGTCATTGCTTCAAGGCTCGCATCAAGCACCCATCCTCTGAGAAGTGGCTTCTCCAGACGAAGTCCTCCCATCCCTGCTCTGCACTAATATCCTCCCTGTACCTCCTTGGTAGAGATACACTTTCATGCTGTTCCTCATCCAGGACATTGTGGCCTTTGTCTTTGTCTCCTTTGACACCCTCCCAGAGCCTGGCACAGACAAGGTGGCCACTGAGTGTTGGGCACCGGCTGAGTGTTGAGTGAGTGAACACACACAGCGCTGAGTCATGGGAAGGGGTGAGGGCAGTTCTGCTCACTCCTGTGCCCTTGAGCAGCAATCAGTTCAGCAGAGCAGGAGAACCCGAAAAAGGGGGTGGCTGACATTCCACGCAACCACGTTAGAATCCCCACCTGGGGTGCTATGGGACAGGTCTCTACAAGCTCTCCAGGTCTTTTCCCAGTCGCAAGGCCTCGATGCCCAGGGACTGAGCAGACCCTGAAAATAGCATTTCTTTTAAGGTCTGCACTGGAGCTATGTGGAATCCAACTCCCTGCCAGGGAGATATTGAGCCCAGCAGGCAAAGAGTAGAAAATCTGATTCAGTGAGACCAGAGGAGGCATTAGACACATTCTCAGATTAGAATTCTCAGGGCTGAAGGTAGGGAGTTTATCACAGTAGAGAAGGGGAAATAAAAGGTAAAATATTGAAAATAAATTATATCCCACAAGCACTCAGATCCTTCAGCAAAGCCAGCTCAGTGTTTGTGGCTGGGTGAGGAGTCCCTACCCTGTGGCCACAGGAGTGCTGTGCGGGAGGTGCTGAGTCATCCCTGTCAACCCCACACCCCACCAGAGTCAGGTACAGCCAAAGGGACAGGGAAGTTACTAACCTGCTGTGGCTGGGTGAAAGGGTGGAAGAAACCAGCCAAGTGATGCCAGAGCAAGGAGAGGGCGGATGGAGTGCACCTGCTGTGCCTGAGCCAGGCCTGTCCACGAACCTCACCCCTCTTCATTCCTTCAGCAGCTCTGAAAAGTGAATGCAATCGTTATTATCCCCAGAAACCTGATGCTCAGAGAGGTCACTCAGTCGAGGTGACTTAGGTTGTCTCAGGTATACAGTCAGTAGCAGAGTTAAAACTCAAAATTACCTCTATATGATGTCCATGCCTAGGGCCTCCCCTCACTCTAGCTAGCCCTCTCTTCAAGCCCTCTTCATCTGTTCCATCTGGTTCCTGGGCCATGTGGCTTTTGCTAACCAGTGATTTCCAGCAGGTTTACAATCAGCCAAGTGGCTCAAGTGGCTACAGAGGTCAAGGTCACTTTACTGTGTTTCTCCTTCTTCAGTGAGACTCATGGATGCTACCTGACCTTGAGGTTTTATGGAAATAGATCCTTGACGCCTTGTCTCTGGGGTAATAATTGTGGTGCTGTGTTTCTGCTGTGGGGCTGGCAGTGTGCTCAGCTTGGTGTGTGCATCTTCTCATCTTTTCCTCCCCTCATTTGGACTACTAACACGTTGCCATTGAATCAACTCTGACTCACAGCAACCCTATTGGACAGAGTAGAAAGCTTCATGGAGTTTCCAAGGCTGAAATCTTTATGGAAGCGGATTGCCACATTTTTCTCTGGCAGAGCACTGGTGGATGGGTTTGAACTGTTGATCTTTCAGTTAGCAGTCTAGGGCTTGAACACTTGGCTATTAACAGATTACTCTTATCCTATTTTCTCACCCTAAGGTATTGCCCTAATCCTCTGCCTGTTGTTGTTATGTACCATCATGACTCATAGCTGACCTTCCAGCAAGGTTTCAGAGGAAGTAAATCACATGGAAGGAGATTTCCCATCCTTGCCCTGTGGAGCAGCTGGTGGACTCCAACCATCTGCCTTTGATTTGGCAGTGCAACTCTTTAGCCAGTAGACCACTAGAGGAGCTCCCATAATCCTCTGCTGAGCAGGAGGACTTGAGAGTCAAAGCCCTAGTTCTCATCCATTCGGCCCTCCTGGCCTGACCGTGGGACAGGGTGGTGGTACCAGTAGCTTCCTGGTCACTGAAATTGCCTGTCAATCTTCTGCACACTTTTCCTGATCTTTCCCCTAATCTAAGCCATTATTTTTGGCTGATTATGGTCAGTCTGCTCACTTCTCTGCTTTCTGAAATATCAATGTAGAACTTCATTTGTGTTGCAAAAGAATTGTGATTATCTGTCTCTCAAATTGTGTACAGTTGGAACCAATGCATAGCTAACTATCCAACAAGTTTTCAGAGGCTGTAAATCACACAGGAAGAGATTGCCCACTCTGTCAGCCTTAGAGAAGCTGGTGGAGTCAAACCACTTGCCTTTGGGTTGGCAGCACAACTCTTTACCCACCAAAAAATATATACAAAGGATTTCTCCCAAAAATATTGCTTATATTCCACTTGAAAGGCAAGCGTGGTGGAGGCTTACATTGCTTGGAAGGAGTTTAAGTGAATTTCTGGGTTTTGCCAGCCATCAGCTTTCTCATTCCAGGGTAGCCACCTCCAGTCCCCGTGCCGGACACCCATTTCCCTTGTGCACTTTATGGAGGGTTGAGTATGAATGGCCTGGACAGCAGGTTGAGCCTTGGCAAGGTGGTGTTTGAGGGTCCTGGTTAGAATGAAGGTGTGAGCCGACGAAAATGACTCTCTAGATGTGACAGCCAGAGTATTGTTGTCTCTGCAGAGACCGGGGAAGGACACCATGCTCCTTGCAAAGGAATTTTTTTTTTTTTCATAGACATCTCTTCTATTTCCCGGCCCATGATAACCAGCTAAAGGTTCTCCCCTCCACCCCACCCCCACATCCTTTCTGTCTTTATTCAGGACTTAAAATCCTGACCACTTGGAGTTTATTTGCAGGAGTCTAAATTGTTCTCTCATTCCCTCATTAATTCTGTCTTTCATTTCTTTAACTTGTAATGGAGCATGCCAAGTGCCAAGCCCTGCCAGGGTAACAGAAGTTAGATGTGCTTCCTGCCTTCATGCACTCAATATCTGAGAGAGACAGTAACCGTACAGAAAGAGAACTAATAAAAGATGGGGTGGGGCGAAGATGTGGGCAAACTGGCTGGAGAAGAGGCTTGAAAATAGAGGGAGATCACGGTCACCTTCACAGAAGAGGTGATATTTCAGTTTGATCTTGAAGGATTCATACCAACTAAAACCAAAAAAGGACATTCTAGGTAAAGAGACTGTCATAGGCAAAGGTTGATGAGTCTGACTCTTCAAGAAGAGAGATCTAACATGAGGAGAGGGCAAGAGGCAGCTGGCGAGAGCCAAGAACTAAGCCATGGAGGTGGGCAGTGGTTGGCCTTAGGGCATCTTCTGAGTGACTAGGAGCCAGTGAGGTGTTGTGTTCAGGAGCAGGGCAGGACCAGATCAGCAGGGGGAGCAATTGCTTTAGGACATTGTGGAAAGGAATAGAAATTGATTAGGGATGAGCTGGTGGGACACTGGTTTAAGGTACGAAGCTGATACAAAGATTTAGGTGACCACACACAGCCTAGCGGCCAGCTAGGTGTCCTCTGTGGTTTGTGTGTTCATCTCACATTGGCTCATGGCTAAGCAGGTTGCCTTTGTGATATTCTTTCTCAGCGGCATGCTCTAAGGAGATTTGAAATGCAACCCATGAAGAAGGGCATGTCTCTTAGAATGTGCTATGGTCCAGAGCGAAGGTTCTGCAGAAAGGGACAAGGGTCTGCTTAGAGGAAACAGAAGAACAACTCTGCTGTGGCCTAGAAGGGAGAGTCTGTGCTGCTCCCAAAACCATGTGGTTCACATCCACCTGTTGCTGTGTGAGAGGATAGCCAGTCTCCTCCCATGCAATTTACTGCCTCTGAAAACCCACCAGAGGGTTAGCTATGGGGCAACAACACGCAACAACAATAAACAGTTGTAAGAAGCCACGCTGCAGTCACACAGGCACAGGGTTTTAATCCACCGTCTCCTCAGCAGAAGGATAGGCAACTGCTTCCCATGCGATTTAGATTTACTGCCTCTGAAAACCTGCTGCAGAGTTAGCTTCCCAGTGGAAGGCACATAACAACAAAACAACAACACCCCACACTGCTGTAGGCCAGCTTTGGCTCCCAGGCTATCTAGCAACAGCCTGCTTTTTTTCACATCCTCTGGATTCTGCAGCCACCCGGGGTATCCATTGCTTACTCCACCTCCCCCCTCCCCATTTCAAAGAAGATTACGGCTCCTGCTCTCTGGGTTGCCAGCTCTTCAGTGTCCCAGGTCACTTGCACCAAGGATGATGTACAGTATTATGCTAAACCAAGTTTATGGGCAGCCCCTTAAAATGCAAGCTTCTGCCCATGATGGATGGAGAACATCCATTTGTTTAGCCAACCACTTATGGTGTGGCGCAAAGCAGCAAGAACCACACAGAGGCATCTTGTTAGGCTTGTTACACCCAGGACCCCATAAATAAATAGCAGAATGTGTCTGGGTGCATCTGGGCGAGAGTATGGAAATATAGGAACGGCATAAATATTACATATTTACAAAACAAATATATCAATACATTAGTGTGTGCAGCCATCACCAAATCACCTAGTTTAACAACCATGAAAAGCTCTGCGGTGATTGGCCCTCATCCATCAGTGTGCATCAGTGTTCAGACTGACCACCAAAGGGAGGGGGTCCACCTGCATGTCGACCTTGAGGCCTCTGAACTGAGGCAAATGGCGAGATTGCAGGTGGGCACCCTGACACACAGCCTTTCTGCCAAGGTGTGAAGACTACCTCAGCCGTGTGTTCCCGCAGATGTCCTGAGGTCTGCCGCCAAGCAGAAGGCTGATTAGCACCAAGTTGCAGGATGCAGTGAGTTGCACCTTCAAGGAAGATGGTTAGCTAGCAGGGGGAATGGATTTTCTAATTACTCAGGTTTGCTTCTGCTTGCGAAGGGAAACAGTAAGGTGACTGACTTTCCAAGTCACTCTGTACAAGAGCCCTGTCACTTTTCAGCCATTCACCCTGAAGGCGGGGTTGGGCTCCTGGAAAGCCAGTGCCCTGTCTTGGCTCCCCCTTTCTGAGCTCCGAACCCCACTGGGCATCCGGTTCCAGCCTCTGGAGCTCCAAAGAAGCAGCTGACAGAATGGCCGCTGGAGTGGGCGCCCCTCCCCTCAGTTGTAATGGCACAATGCTGGATTTCAGTATTTTAAATGAAAAATATATGCAGTTAGCTGTGCGCTGACAATGTCCTTGAGGATTTGACAGTGAGATTTTCCAGCAGTTGGTCTTCGTTAGGATCCTGGCGGTGTTTAATAAGGCAGTCGAACTGCTGGCACCTTGGGTTCCTGTTTGTTCTCCGAGGGCTCAGGGGCTGCTGCGGTAAGCACATCGACCAGAGCTGATCATTACAAGGGCGTACGCCACCATGAATAAAAATGTCACACGTTTTCCCATCTCACAGCGGTACAAAATGTCAGTCCTGTCAAACACACATTGCAGGGAGCTGTGTGCAGTCCGTACAAATTGGAGAGCTGCATATTCCCCCAGCCTTCTGATATTCTTCATTTGAAGCTGAAGAAAAACAGTTGTTAACCTATTAGCTAGGATTTTAAACTCTGCTGAGGCGGTGGATAGGTAGACTTTGACACAGATAGAAATGTATTCCAGGGTCCAGGAATTTTAAAACCAGGTTCTCCATCCATTTGTTCCAAGGAGGGAGAAAAAGGGAGGGGAAGCAACCCCATCTGTCTGGTGAACCTGACTTTCTTTAACAGATACACTGGGGAAATTTGGGAGATTTCACATCTAAGCTACCCAGGGTTTCACACTTTGGCATTCCACTCAGAAATACCACTCTTGCTTTTTGGGATAGCCTTGAGGCTCAACCTGTTAGGCTGGGATACCTGTAGGCTGAGAGTTTTTCCTGATCAGAAGCACACCAGCGATGCTGCCGGCCTTACAGACAGAACACCTTGAGTGATGGTGATGATGTCTAGTTTGTCTAGAATCATTCAGATTCTTAGCAATGGTCTTACTCATAATTCAGTGCTGGTTTCATACTCTTGATACATTTACTTTGCACTAATCTCAGGCCGACTTGGTACCAGGAGCCAGGGTCCAACTGTGGCCAACACAGCCTTGCCCTCAAGGAGCTTGTCATCTAGAGAATTGTGGGTACACTGAGCAAGCCTATCTAACAACCTTCTGAGGAGGGCAGAGAGGATGGTGGACTGTGCTAAGCCAGGAAGTGAGGGAGGTCTTCTCAGTGAGGAACATGGAGTCTAGAGGGATAAGCAAGAACTCATCAGGTGGGGAAAAGGGAAGGGGATAGAGAACTGGATGCCTGGTGTGAGGGGAGTGGCCCATGAGTGGACAGGTAGGACCTGTGTATGACTGGAGAGATGGTCACTTGTGAATGAAGTGAAAAGTAAATGGGACACTAAGGCAGATGGGATGGGGAGGGTCCAGAACAGCCTGCTGTTGACAGTTTACAGGGACACAGTCAGGCCTGGGCTCCAGGTGGATAGGGTGGACCCTGGGGGCATAGAGAACAGTCTGGAGGCTCTTAATTGCCTGGCCTAGAAGGGGCCACCAAACTCTCTTTCCAGAGAATGCTGTGAGTTCCTATCTGTACAACTGAAAAATCAGGAGAAGGCTTTTGTTTTCATTTCCTAGTGGCATACTGTTTGGGGTAGACATCATTCTGGAGATGATAAATTAGCCTGGTTTTGCTGAGCTGGCCATGGTCCGTGAATGCACTGAACAAACCACCACTGAACAGGGACTGCAGGTCTGGAGAAATGCCACCTTTATGTGAGGCCAGGACAGACTTAGCAGGACACAAGCCCAGAGCATCTTGAAGAGAGATCCCCAGAGGAAGAGGAACACACTCTCAAGAGAATCTGGTTCATATGGTTCAGCATCTTTTCTCTGCTCTTTGTGTATTGCAAGAAGTAGTCCTCACCTTTGGGGTTAGACAAATTCGAGCTTGTGCCCTGTCCACTATGAAGCCTGGCCTCAGCATTAAGCCTTGCAACCTCTATTTCTTCCTCTGCAAAATGAGGATTTCACCTTTGTTGTAGCTTGTTGAACATTGAAGACCTAACATGGAGAGCTGCTAGCACAAAGGCTGGTCCCTAGCAAGTCCCTCAAAAAAATAAATCTCTAGTGGTATCAGAGGGAATAAATAAATAGCCAAACAAACCTTTGGCATCAAGTCAGTTCTGATTCTTTAATAACCCTGTTTGTTGTTGTTGTTATGTGCTGTCGAGTCAACTACGACTCATAGCAACCTTGTGAACACTGCCTCTGAAACTTGCCCTTTCTTGAGCCAATGTGAGTGTCTCTGCCCCATCTGACCACTTAGCCACAGTCACTGTGGGCCTATAAGGCAGAGTAAAACTGCCCCGTAGAATTTCCAAGGCTTCAAGGAAGCAGGCTGCTACATCTTTCTCCCACAGATCTCCTGGTGGGTTCCAACTGCTAACCTTTAAGTTAGCAGCCAAGTGCTTATAACCACTGTACCACCAAGAGAGTATTCTCAGAGGAGTTACTCTCACCCAACGTCTGGAAGCCCCCTGCTAATCCCCTACATACCTCCTAGGAATGTCATCCAGGCACCTTGATGGCATCCCAGATGACTGTCCTGGTGCAGGTAGCAGCGAAGCCCCCACCTCTTCTGTCAGACAGAGAACAGTATGAATCAGCAAGGCGCTCTGCCCCGCCACTGGCCGCATCTGGTGTCCGACCCCTGGCCACCAATGGGATACCACCTATTCAGACCTTGCAGCTGCTCCCGACTAAAAACAAAAGGCTCCCCTCCCTCTGCCCCACTCCTGGCCTTCCCTCTCTCCCCCTCCCACTGCCTCTGTCCCCCAAGCGGCTGGGGTCACCCGGCCCCCTCACAGCCTTCCCTCACAGCTGCCTTGCTGCTTTTGTTCAGCATGTGAACTTCCCCGTCAGTGGAGCTCCTTGCACGGGAAGTAATCAGGGATCTTGACAAGGCTTCAAACCACAAATGCCACTACAAATTAACCAGCACCACTACAAAATACTACTCCTGTCAACATCGGGGAAGAATGCACTGCTCTTCAGGACCAGTCTGAGATGCCTTTCAGCACAGCCCTCACTCCCAGCAAACAAGTGCCCAGGCCAAGCCTGAGAGAATGGCCTTGCAAGGTGACCGGGTGTGTGCCTGGAGTGCTGGGGCCCTTAGCACACCCTGTCAAAGAAGAGACGGATTCTTACAGGATCAGCAGCAGGTGCAGGGCCACCTCCACCCCTGTGTACCACCCTCACTGTACTCCAAGACAGAGCATGGGGGTGGGACACATCAGACCTGACTTTGAACTCAGCCAGAGATTTACTCCCAGCCCCACCAACTTCCTAGTGAGCTTGTGTGAAATTGGACCTCAGTTTCCCTGACTGCAGAATGGGCTCATCATAATAGTGTCTCTTTGCTAAAGTTAAAAGCTCTGGTGGTCTGGTGGCAAGAATCTGCACTGCAATCCTGAAGGCATGTGGTTTGAAGCTACCAGCTGCTCCACGGGAGAAGGATGGCCGTCTCCTCCCGTGCAATTAACTGCCTCTGAAAACCTGCCAGAGGATCAGCTGTGGATTGATTCTGACCCTACGGTACACAACAACAACAATGACGTGCTGCAGTTACAGACCTTCAATGAGATGGGTTGACACAGTGACTGCAGCAATGGGCTTAAGTGTGTCAGAGGTGACAAGGATGACACAGGACAGGACAGAGTTCAGATTTGTTGTTCATAGGGCTGTTATAAGTTGTACTTGACAGCACTTAACAACAGCATGCCGTAGTTCTTAGGATTGGCTGACCTACTGTGTGCACACCAGAGCAAGGGCCCCTCTCACCCTCTTTCATGAGGAAGCCTCTCCTGGTTGTTCCGAGTGGGAAGACCCTCCCAGATGGGAGCATTGTCTTCAGCATGCTCTGGTAGCCTAGGCCAGACAACTTCACGAGGCCAGTGCCTCCCAGAATCACAGCTTGTTACCTGTGAAGATGCTTCAGAGCCCAGGCTCCCAGGACTCCCCTGGGGACCCTGTCAAGTGGTGCAGGGCCCTGCCCTGGTGCTGTCAGCAAAGAATGAGTGCTCTGCATTGCCAGGGCCTGGACTTTTCCTGCTGTCCTCACTGAAAACCTTAAGCGGAGGCAATCATTTGATCCTCCCCAACAAGCAGGATCAGCTCTAGTCGAGGCTGGACGAAGAGGATTGGAAATAATGACAGGAGTCCAGGGACAGGCAAGAGCTGTGCCTGAGAGGCCTGGTTGGGCATTTCAAAGGAGACACTCCACAAAAATACCGCTTCAATGCACTCCTTTTTGGAGGCATATCAAAAGAAGCCCTCTTTTATTTCCATACCTTGCATAATAGCACATTTCCAGTCCCGAAGAGTAGAGGATCCTTGCTCTCAGCCCAGAGGCCCTTTGTAAAGCTACAGAAAGCTTTGTCTTCCCCTCCCAACTGGGCCCGTTTCATGCATAGGTCAGAGCATTGATGTGGCTACTAGCCAGGAAAATTAACCAGGTGAACTCTTTTTCTCATTAAACAGTGATGGGGTTTAATTGTGGATTTTTCTCTTTCCCAGCCTCTCCCTTCCTGGCAGTGTATCTGGTCAGGGCACATCCCTGGGAGATACAGAAAAATCCCCAGGATCTATCTCACTTCCTTAGGGGATCCTCAGGTCTCCAGGCCTCCTCCTTCTGGGCCAGGTGGGGATCTGGAAGAGTTGAGAACACAATCCAGACACACAGAGTTTGCTCCCTCCTTTTGGGGCTCTCAAGCACCTGGGTTCCATCAGGCTCAACCACCTTCCTCAGCTCCCAGGAAGAAAAGCTCTAGAGTTGACTGCCTCCCTGGGCAGGGTGCTCCAGCCCATCCCAGCCTCCACCTCCAGCTGTTCATATGTGACCTTCTGCCTTCAAGAAGGCAGACTGGGCACTGTGGCCTCAGACAGCTGTCCTGCTCCACTTCCTTTCCTGCTCCACTGGTCTTCCAGTGGAGTACAGCCTGTGCCCCACTGACTTCAACACTTGTTCTGTACAGACTTCCGACCATTGCAGCGGGGATGCTGATTCTGACTTTACAGGGTTGTTGAGAGGATAGGGCAAGGTGGGGTGTGTGGTTGCCCTTCTGTGTACACGTCACAGCCCTTTCCATAGTCCACTTGAAGGAAGCCCTTCTGAGAGGCCGGCCGTGCACTTTGTCTGTATGATTTTGGCGAGCCTTGCCTTCTTTCATCTGCAAAATGTGACAAAAAGTAATGTAACGCCAGAACCATGCAAGTGGCAAGTGCTTGGTTCTGTCCACCATGCAGCCAGGAGGGTGCCCTTTGCAGAAGGGAAGCCCCCCCATCACACCCACACACGCTGCACTCTCTGCTCCCAAGTCGGCACCTGGCAGTGAGTATTTTCCACCCGCAGCCCCGCATGGGGTGCCCGTTCATCCATGCCGCCCAGGTAATTAAGTTGATATTCTAACACTGCTTCCCCTCCTGACCTTTTGGAAACAGTGTGTTTTGCTGCATCAACAAATTAACTGCAAATCAGATGCTGTACTCATAAATGTGGGTTTCCTATCCAGCAAACATACTCACCTGGCCCGCGCAGCTGACAGATACCAACACCGAGGGCCAGGCAGAGGCCAAAGAGTTCCTCTCCTCTCTGGGACCTCTGCGTCAGTCACTCTTTTGGGCTCGCCCTCTCTGTGTCCCAAAACTCCAGCAGTCACATAGGTGATGAGTTGACAATAGAAAGACCTCGGTGGGAGGGGGTAGATATTCACAGTTGTCTGTTTAGCGCACCACACAACTTCTCCCATCTGCCTTCCCCACTAAGGATGCCACAATCAAGCCTCTGTATCGAATAATCCAAACGTCTTAATCTAATAATCAAGGTCCTATATTATCCAACCTCCTAACCCTCCAAGGTCCTGGCATGTCCCATTCTTGATATTCACCCCTCTTCTAGCCGTGGGTCAGACTAGACTGCACTGCCTCCAAACCTTGTACCAAATCTTTTCACACCTCTGTGGCTTCACCCCAGTTTTACACTCTGCCTTGAGTACTGCTGGCTTCTCGTATCTTAGCTCAGATCTTCTACCTTAGGGAACTGGCCTTTCATTCTTACCACCTCCATCTGGGATCCAAGCCCTTCCTTTGGACTTCCACATACCCAGGCATCCCTCTGTCTGCTGTGTTAAATTCCTCTGCTTCAGAATGGTAGTAGGGACTGTATCCTGTTTGCTGTCTTATTCCTTACATGGTTTAGAGTAGACCCCACTGTTAGTTGAACGATAAATAAATGAATCACATTCCCTTTTGAGAAGCACTCAAAGAGCTAAAGAGATGCTCAAATAAGGGAAGAAAGGGAGAGTGTCAGTCTCTTGCTAGAGCTTCTAACTTCACAAGGGACATGGAGTATACTGAAAAACCGCTTCAGGGAGCATTATAAATGACTGGAAATTATAGTTGACAAGGGTGGCCCAGTGCTCTAAGAATACTTGCTTGCTTTGGTTACCATGTGGCCTCCTGTTAGACTCTTAACCTCTCTGGGCCTTCTGCTCCCAGTCTTTATAACAGGAAAATAAATTTCCCCAAAGTTGCCTCACCAGGGATGTGAGGCACAAAGGAGAGAAGTATAAAAATGCTGTGAAAGAGGTTATTATTAAAATCCAGTCTCTACTAGCCCCTCCCTCAGAAAACCCAAGTCCCCACATCTGCAGGCTTTTTCTGGGAAGGCTTCTGAGTCTGACAGGGGATCAAGGATTGCATGATCCCATTTTATCATCTAGATCCTGACTTAATTGTACTCTCTTTGCGTGACCTTCAATGCTAGTACTATTGACCCAGGAGTTACTTCCATTTTACAAAAGAATTAACTGAGCTAGAACTCCCAAGCTCATTGTCCTTGAATTGATTCTTCCTCGTAAGTGGCCCTTCACTGGTGTCTGAGGCTGTAAATCACACAGGAGGGCACTGCCCATCTTTCTCTCATGGATCCACTGCTGCCAGAGATCAGGCTTTGAGTTAACAGCCCAGCTTGATTCCAACTCTGCCACCAGAGCTCCCTACCTGAGACTTCAAGAAGTTAAGTAACTTGCCCAAGAGCAAAGCCATGATTGAAACCAAGTAAAAAATGGCAGAGTGAAGACACAGACCCCTGCCTTTCTAACCCAGAGTATGTTTCTTAGAGTTTTGGCCCATGAATATTCTTCCTAAGCTAAGATGGGGGGGGGGGGAAATGTTTCCCCTCATAATGTAAGTCCAAGAAATCCTCTGGCTATGGCCCCATAGGGAGATCTGGTGGCCTAATGGTAAGAGGTTGTTCTGCTAACCCAAGGTACATGGTTCAAATATACAAACTGCTCTGCCAGAGAAGGATGGGTAGTCTCCTCCCAAGTGATTTACTATCTCTGAAAACCCTCTGGAGGTCAGCTATGGGGTCCGTTCCCACTTGAGGGCATATAACAACATGACCCAGGGTAGTTGTCTTTAAACATACAGAGAAGAGATCCTTCTGGTCTACGAGGGTGAACTTGAGGCAGGACGACAGACACTCTGTGTTGATCCCGGGGAAACCTCTAGCCCCTCACCTGCAACCCTCCTGCCGTGAACTGGTTCAGGGGTGCCAGGAGAATTGGTGAATACTTTCTTGCAAAAACTGACAAAGGCCCAGTGTTGTTTAACTCCCTTAAGAAACAGCAGTCAGTGTAGCTACAGTTCAATCTAAACAAC
>NW_006400885.1:11949-13008 GCF_000299155.1 Elephantulus edwardii | reverse complement strand
TAGAAGACAAGAGTCTCACTGGAAACATTATTGTTGGTGCCATCAAGTTGAGTACAACTCTTAGTGACCCTGTGAACAAAAGATTTGAACCTTGTTCTATCCTGCACCATCCTCACACTTCCTGACACATAAGAGCCCATTGCAGCAATCACTGAGTCAACAGTAGAAACATACTAGAAGAAAACTCAGAGATGAGATGTAAAGAAAATGAAGAAAACTTTAGAGCAATGTGGGAAGACATCAAAAGGAAAACATACATATGATTGAAATTCGAGAACATGAAAGTGACAGGGAAGACACTGAGAAAATTGTGGAAGAAGTATTAGAAGGAAACTTCCCAGGTATTGTGAAGAAAGGGGAAATCCAGTCAAGAAGCACAGCAAACACTAAATAGACTAGACCCCAAAATATAAAGACATATCATAGTCAAATTCTCCAATTTAAAAGATAAGGATAGAATACTAAAAGCAGCACAAGAAAAGCAAAGTGTCACCTACAAAGGGGAACAACTAGATTAAATTCTGATTTATCAGCAGAAGTCAAGCAAGCTAGAACACAAAGGGATGTTCTATACAGAGAATGGAAAGAAAACAACTGTCAACCAAAGATCCTATAACCAGAAAATATCTTCATCAAATATGAAGGAGAATTTAGAGCTATGAATTTACTAAGAAGTAAATTAAGAAATTTGTAAAAACAAGACAACAACGAAAATAAATTTTGAGTATAGTCCTTCACATGGAGAGGCCAAACGAAAGGGGATAGACCATAGTAACCAGAAATGACAGAAAAAGAAATAGCAAAATGGCAATGATAAAACCTGGCCTGACAATACTCACACTTAATGTAAATGCACCACTTATGAGAAAAGAATAGCAGAATGGATTTTTAAAAAGGATAAAAAAGTGAGTAGCAGAATGGATTTTAAAAAAAAAGCCTATCAATATGTTACTTACAAAAGACATATCAAAGATTTCAAAAGGCAGCACGGGATGACAAAGCAAAATATTACAATGAAATGTGCAAGGAGTTGGAGTCAGAAAATCAAAAGGGCCGAAC
>NW_006400885.1:2987-10339 GCF_000299155.1 Elephantulus edwardii | reverse complement strand
CGGGATGGGAGTGTCAGAGACAGTGTGACTGGCACAGGATAGAGCAGAGTTTAGGGCTGTTGTACATAGGGTCACTTTGAGTCGCAAGCGACTCGACGGCACATAACAACAACAACAACAACAAATAAAGAGAAAGATCAAAATCAAAGACTAGAAAAAGACATACCAAATAAATGGTAACCATTTAAAAAAAAAGCAGGAGTGACAATACTAATATCTGATCAAATAGACCAGAGTGAAAATCACCATAAAAGATGCTGCAAAGTAATTGCAAAGACTATGGCCTGGATCAGGTGCACCTTACTTTCCCCACTGACATCTTTGCTCTTCAGTGCTTTGGAGAAGTCTCTGACAGCAGACAAAGATTGAAACTATCAACAATTTCATGTTATTTGGATCGACATCAACACCCTTGATATCTGCAGTGAGGAAATCAGGAGACATACTGCATTGGGAAAATCTTCAGTTAGGGACCTTTCCAAATTGTTGAGGGATAATGATGTCAGTTTGGGGATGAAAAGTACATCTGATTCATGCCATGATCTTTCTAATCACTTGCTATACATCTGAGAGTTGTACAGTAAATAATGATGACAGAAGAAGAATTGATGCCTTTGAGCTGTGGTGTTGAAAAAGAGTACTGAACATTCCATAGACTGTCAATAGAACAAATAAATTTGTCTTGGAGAAAGTATAGTCAAAGTGTTCTTTGGAGGGAAAGATGGTAAAACTTCACCTCACATTCTCTGGGAATGTTTCTAGAATGTGGTATTCCTTGGAGAGGGATGTAATGCATGGAAAAGCAGAGTGTCAGCAAAGGAGAGGAAGACTCTCAACCAGGGGGATTGACACAGTGACTGCTGAAAGGGACTCTACTGTTAGGAAGTGTGAGAATGGCACAGGATAGGATTGATTACCAATGTATTATTCATAGCATTGCTATGGGTCGTATTCAACTCGAAAGCACCTATCAACAATAACAACAACATGTCCAAGTACAATGCCATCAGTGACAGGATGATATCCATGTACCTAGAAAGAATACCAGTTAATGCAATTATTATTCAAATTTATGTACCAATCATTAAGCCAAAAATGAAGAAATTTATTCTGAAATTTCTAAAGTTGAACAAATATGTGGAAGTTGGAAACAAAGAAGGATTATTATTTGAAAAATATGGTCTTGATGATAGAAATAGCACTGGAGATTGCATGCAATTGTGTAAGACCAATGACTTATTGCAAATACATTTTTTCCAACCACATAAATGGCAAACATATACATGGACCTTGCCAAATGGAAGGCACAAGAATAAAATCAATTATATTTGTGGAAAGAGACTATCAATATCATCACTCAGAACACGGCCAGGGGACAACTGTAGAACAGATCATTAATTGCCCATACGAAAAGTTCAAATGGAAGCTGAAGAAAATGTAAAAATAAATAAATAAATAGATAAATACATGAAGATCAAAGTGAACCCTTGACTATATAGCACCAGAATTTAGAGAATATATCAAGAATAGACTTGGCATATTGCACAGTAATTACCAAAGACCACTCCAATTGTAGGAAGACATCAAGGATTTGATCCACAAGGGAAGTAGAAGCTCATTTAAAAAGGTAGATTGTTGTTGTTGTATGCTCTCACGTCAGAACCTACCCAAGGCTGACCTCCAGCACATTTTCAGAGGCAATAAATCAAATGAGAGGAGACTGCCCATCCTTCTTCTGTGGAGCAGCTAGTGGATTTGAACTTCATTCCTCTGGGATTGGAATGCAGTTTCTTACCACTAGACCACCAGAGATCACGAAAAAGATAGAAAAGAAAGAAAATATCAAAATAGGTGTTAAATTGTTCTTGAATGGAAAGTAGCTAAAATAAATTGATGAGATTATTAAATAAAAGATCTGAACAGAAGATTTAAAAAGGTACTGAAGAAGATAAAATGAAGAATTACAATGAAATATGAATGACCTGGAATTATACAGTCAAAAGAGAATAAAACACTTGACATTTCTCACACAGAACTGAAGGAAAATGAAATTCAAGTTTCAAGTTGCAGTAGTGAAGGGTTCTCTGGGAAAATATTGAGTGGTGCCGGAAGCATCAAAATAAAATGGAAGGAATATAGAGTCATTGCACTAAAAAAGAATTGAGTAGATGATCAATCACCTTGTTATTGTTAGGTGTCATCAAGTTGAGTATGAGCCACTGTGACCTTATGAACAACAGATCTGAACCCTGTCCTATCCTGTGCCATCCTCATACTGCCTGACAGAGCCCATTGTGGCAGTTACTGTGTCAATGCATTTGGTTGAGAGTCTTCCTTTCTGCCAACCTCCACTTTCTGGAGTATCATGTTCTCCTCGAAGGAACAGCTCCTCCTAGTTACATGCCCTAAGTATGTGAAGTGAAGACTTACCATCTTTGCCTTAAAAGAGAGCAGTCCTGCTGCACCTTCTCCAAGACGTATTTGTTTGTTCTTTTGGCAGTCCATGGATGTTCAGAGCTCTTCTCCAATACCACAGCTCAAAGGCATCAATTCTTTGTCTGTATCTTTATTCATTGTCCAGCTCTCAGGTGTGCAGCAATTCACTCAAGGAGCCAGTTGGTAGACCTTTGTGTTTAAAAGTTGAATTGTATGAAAATTGATTTGCAATTAGAGTCACAAACTAAATAGGAAGGGTGTTGTGTTTGGGAAGAACATTGTTCTAACTGGTACGGCTTTTGTCTGTCAGTTTACTGTCCTGAGATAACCTGTGGGTTGGTGTGATACTGAAAGCTACACACTGATGTGTCAAATGCCACAAGGATTACCCATGGTGGACAGGTTTTAGTAAATTTCCAGATTAAGACAGAGGAGGAAACAGGATTGGCCAGCTATTTCTTCGATAACAGGCCTCTGAAAATCCTAAAAGTAGTAGAGGAATGTGGATCAATCACTCTAGGAGGTATGATACGATAAAGAGCCAATGGTACTTCAGGAAGAAGTAGAAGTTGCCTTGAATGTATAATGTTTTAGTGATGAACAAGTTCCAGAAATTAATGGATACCAACAGAAATGCATCAACAAATGGATACAGTGCTAAGCATGCTAATTTGTCTGTGCTATGAAATTTGCTCAACTAACTGTAAAGGATCCATATTTGCACCCATTTCAAAGAAATATAATACAATAGAATACAGATATTATAAAATAATACCATTAATATACACACGGGTAAAATCTTGGTAAAGAGAATTTTAAAATGGTTGAGACATTATATTGACAGAAAACTTCCAGAAAGTCAAGCCATATTCAGAAAAGAATGTAGAATAAGAACTCTTACTGATGTGGTAACAGGGATCTTGGATGAAAGGAAAACACACTACAAAGATGTTTACTTGTGTTTGGCTTCCTATGCAAAGGCATTCGATTGTGTATACCATAAAATATTATGAATAATATTGAAGAAAAAAAATCTTTAAATTTCACAACACTTAACTGTGCTCATGTGACATATGTACATAGATCATGATGTAGACATTCAAACAAAACAAGGTGATATTTCTGGTTTAAAATAAGGAAAGGTACATGTCAGAGTTGTATCCTTTCATTACATATATTGAATCTGTATACTGAGCCAATAATTCTAGAAACTACAATATATGAAGCAGAATGCAGCATTGGGTTTACAGGAATATTCATCAACAACTTTTAATATTCAGATGACAGACTTTGCTGAAAATGAAGAACTAATGAACTTACTGATCAAATCAAAGACTAAAGCATTCAAATTGGTTTATACTTCATGGTAAATTAAAACCTATAAGTATCTTGATGAGCAGAGATGATGTTGTTAAAGTTTTCAAGGACCTACATGGATTTTATCTGGATCCACTTTAAAGTTCATGGAAGCAATAGGCAAGAATCATAGGACAAATCTTCTGCAAAAGATTTATTAAAGTGTTCAACTGTAAAGATGTCACTTTGAGGATGAAAGTGTACCTTAAACCCTGGTCTATGATTACCTATCTAAATACTAAGACATAAGTTGTAATATTTGCAGTTAACTCACAGATATGTGCAAAATCTGTACAGTGAATAAGAAAAATTAAAGAAGAACTGATGCTTTCAAATTAATATATTGTTCAAGAATATTGAATATCTCTTAAACTGCTAGAAGTACAAATAAATCAATAGTGGAAGAAGTGTAATCAGAACACAAGACTTTGTGTCATGTACATTGGACATAATATCAGAAGAAATTAATCCCTGGAGAGAGATATCATACTTGAAAATGTAGAGCATCAGAGAAAATGTGAAAGATCCCCAAGAAGAACATGGACACAGCGGCTGAAATAATGAACTCAAATTTCACAATAATGTGAACATAGTAAAAGGCTGTCTTTTGCTCTGTTTTACACAAGGTCATGAGTCTAAACCAACTCAACAGCATCTAACAGCAACTTGTTGCCCTTGAGTTGAATAGAACTCTTTTTTTTTCCTTTCTTCAAACTTTTCTTTTTTTAATTGTTACTTTTTATTAAAGTTTACAGGTTTACAGAAAAGTTGGACTATCATTCATTCATTATTGCATATTTTCCTCCATCTTCCAGTTCACTTTCCAAAAAATAAATTCATTCATTGTTGCACGATTTCTTTGTTTTTCAGTGATGCATATCATTGTGTGTGTATACCACAGTTTTTCTATCTATTCATTTGTTGACAGGTGAGTACAACTGTTAGAGACCTTATGAACAACAGATCCGAATCCTGACTTATCCTGTGCTATCTTCATCTCTGACACGCTGGAGCCTATTGTTGCAGTCACTGTTTGAAGCCATCTCATTGAGAGTTTACTCTCCTTCCCAAGCATGATGGCCTTTTCCAAGTAATGGCAACTTCTAACAACATGCCGAAAGTACGTGAGATAAAGCTTTGCCATCCTTGCCTGCAAGGAATACTCTGGTTGCACATTCTCCAAGACATATCTTTTGTTCTTTGGACAGTCCATGAGATATTCAGTACTCTTCTCCATTATCATGACTCAAATGCATCAATGTTTTTGTAATCTTTATTCATTGTCCAGTTCCAAAATGCATTGCAGGTGATTGGAAAGACTGGCTTGAATCAGGTTCACCTTAATCTTTAAATGGGTGTCATTGCACTTTAAGACTTTAGGAGAAACCCTGAGAGCAAACAATTCCAATGCTATACTTCTTCTGATTTCCTGACTGCTAGTGCCAAGGTTTTGACTGGAAAAATATGTATATGCTTTCAATCTCAAAAAAGACAACCCAACAAAATTTGGAAATTATCAAGCAATATCATTAGTTGTACAATGATTAGGGTTCTATGTACAAGAACCCTAAACCCTGCTTTATCCTGTGCCAATCTTATTGTCTCTAACACATCTATTCTCATTACCTCAGTTACTGAATCGATCTATCTCATTGACAGTCTTCCTCTCCTGGGCTGTCCCTCCACCCTCCCAAACATGATATCTCTCTCCAAGGACTGGTCCCTCCTTCTAACATGTCCAAAGTATATCAGACGAAGCTTCAGAATCCTTGACTCCAAGGAGCAGCCTGGTTTCACCCTCTCCAGGACAAACCTGTTTATTCTCCTGGCAGTCCATGGTATATTCAATACTCTTCTCCAACACTACAGCTCAAAGGCATCAATTCTCTATCATCCCTAGTCATTGTCCAGCTCTCTGACACATAGTAAGCAACTGTGAAGATTATGGCCTGAATCAGGTGCACCTTAGTCTCCATACTAATGTCAATGCTCCTCAGTACTCTGGAGAGGTCCCTGACAGCTGACTTTACCAATGCAATTTGTCTCTTGATTTCCTGGCTGCAAGTACCAGGAATGTTAATTGTGGAGCCAAGTAAACTAAAACTGTTAACAATCTCAGTCTCTTCACCATCCATAATGATGCTGCCAACTGGCCCAGTGATGAGAATCTTTGTTTTTTTGATGTTCAGCTTCAATCCATATTGAAGGCTGCAGCCCTTGACCTTCTGCAGCAAGTGCATTAAGTTCTCCTCAGCTTCAGCAAGCAGAGTTATGTCATCTGCATAATACAGGTTGTTGATGAATCTTCCTCCAATCCTGATGCCACATGTCTTCTCATACACTCATACAGACCAGCATCCCAGATTAACTGTTCCACATAAAAATATTTTTTAAAAAAAATTTTTAAAAAAGGAAAATACCATGGTACTCCTTAGTCTTTAAATGGATATATTTGCTTTGTAGAACCTTAAAGAGGTTCTTGATATGTAAAAAACCCTTGAAAATTCAATACAATTAATAATGCATTTTATAGATACTTAAAAGTACTTTTCCCTCTTTAGACTAAATTTGAATATTTCAAATCATGCTTGAAACTGGCGTTTGAGTTATTCACAATGTTATCAGTTTTTATCTGTTATATTTATTTCTCAATCGGTGGGTTTTCTTTACTGAAAGACAATCAATGCGTAATTATTTGTTCAAACACTAATTGTGCTGTAATCTCAAAGGCACAAGTTCAAATCCACCAGCTGATCCATGGGAAAAGAACGGCTAACATCCTCCCCTGCAATCACCTGCCTCTGAGAACTCATTGGAGGGTCACTTCTGGGTTGTTTCAGACTCAGTGGTAGCACACAACAACAAAAGCTTAAAGAGCACTGGATACTAACTTTTGTTCCAACAAAACATTTTCTTTTTGAGCCCACAATCTGAGATGCACCTAAGTGAACAGGCTTTATTTGCACAGGAAAAGAATCGGGATTCTCAGGGTTATTCTTTTATTCTCTTCAAAACAGTATGGTCATTTCATTTTCATACAATTACATTAGTCATTTTGACAAAAGTACAAAAGAATTCATATGGGACTGACCATCAGAAAAGACAACCATAAGAGGAAACATAGAAAGAAAAAATTAAGACTGTATTTTCCACTCTTAGCAACTTGAAGGCTTCTTTCAAAGGGTCTATCAGCAATGAGGGGGTCTTTCAGGGACATAAGACTGGATGTTGTAAGAGGATAAATTTACCACGAAACAGAGATTATGAAAGAGCCAAATAAATAATATATGATTCTGTATATTTTTAAGTAAAATATCTCTTTTTCACACTCTCTTTTGCAGACAGACATTGTAGACTAAAAGGGGTTAATGTACGAGCAATAAAAAGTAAAAATATGGGAAAAATGAATTCTTCCTATCTTTAAAAAAACAAACAAACAAAAGGTTGACTATAAGCTCTCCACTCCAGTCTCTTAAAAAATATAGTCAACTGATTTTTGACAAGGAGATGAAATCAGTGAAGTGGGGAAACGACAGCCTTTTTAACAAATGGTGTTGGCA